>NC_066580.1:449882350-450182350 GCF_024323335.1 Lathyrus oleraceus
CTCAATATTTCTTTATCATTTTATTCTAGCTTGATCACCAACATGTGGTGACAAGTATTTGTAGAATAAAGTGGTGTGGTTTTTCTAAGTGTATTGTAGAAGAAAGTGGGGTGCTTTATTTAAGTTTGTGTAAATATAAAGTGGTGTAGTTTATGTTTTTGTGAGAATTATCATAGTGTTGATGATTGTGAAAAGGTCCTTTTAATTGAGTTGATTCAACTTCCATCATAGATTTGTTTATGTTAGAAGATTGCAAGAAACGTATTGGTGTGAGACTTCTACAAAGATCTAACATAGTGGAAAATCCTTCAAAGTGTGAAGGGACAATATGTACCCTTAAGTTAGAAAAGGGAACTAGGATAAATCTCTAGTGTCTTTTACTTTTATGCACTTTTATTTTTTTGCATTTTTGTTCTAAGTTCATCATTGTTATTTGTGAAAAATAAAAAGAAACCAACTTCGATAATGTAACGAGAAAAATTCATAAAACCTAATTCATCCCCTCTTAGGTTACACTATGTAGTTACAATTGGCATCAGAGTAGGTTAAGGTAACTTGCTCGTTGATCCGGGTAAATATGGCTTATGGAAAACCATTTTTGACAGATGGTGGCAACAACAATAAACTTCCATGTTTTGTTGGTGAATATTATGACTTCTTGAATATTCGCATGCAAATGTACTTAGAATTACAAGTAGAAGATATATGGGATGCTATTGAAAATAGACCATTCATTCCTATAACTGTCATAAATAATGGTGAACAACCAATGGTGAAAGGCTCTTGGAACAATGAGGACAAAAAGAAAATGCTATTTGTTAAGAAGGCAAAGAAAAAACTTGCATCGGCTTGAGGAATCGATGGATTTTCCCGTATATCAAATTGTACAACAACAAAAGAAATTCAGTATACTTTGGAAGTAACACATGAAGGCACGGAGGAAGTGAAAAGATCCAAATTAAACACTTTATTTCAAGAATATGAATTGTTCAAAATGCTACCCCATGAGAGTATCCTTGATCTGCAAAAGAGATTTACACATTTGATAAACCATTTGATGGCTCTTGGAAAAATATTCACAAATGACGATTTAAATCTCAGTTTTTATATTATTGTCTAGAGCATGGAAAAAAAGTGATGGCAATATCTGACTAAACTTCCATTGGCTGCATTATTTGGCAATCTCCAAGAACATAAAATGAAACTTGATCGATTGGAAAGACATGAATTGGATCATGATAAATTAAAGAAGCATGAAGGGAATGAATTTAAAGTAAAATATTTTGCTTTGAAGTCTAAACATGATAGTGATCAAAAGGAAGAATCTCAATCCGAAGATGATGAAGATGGTGCACTAATAAAAAAATTGAAAAATTCTTAAGAAAGGTAAAGACAAAGGAAATGAGTCAAAGAGAAGTATCAACTTCAAGGAAGAAAGTTACTTGTTTGAATGTGGAAGAAGAGGTCATTTCAAAAGTGAGTGTTCTACTCTTTAAAAGAAAATTAAAGTCAACAACAAGAAGGATTTGAATTCATAAGAGAATATTTGACATGATAAGACAATGAAGTAAGTTCTCTTTAGATGAAGGTATAGGAAACGTGAAATTAATGGCTTCCCACCATTCTAATGATGAAGAAAATAATGTTAGTGATCTTGAACCATATTATGATAAATTGCATAATGCTTTCCTTGAATTGAATGCATAATGTTTGACACTTTCTAGAACATGTTCAAAAGAAAAGAAAATTATTTTATCTCTAGAAAATAAGGCTAATGACATAAAAATGGAATTAGACCAAGTAAAAAATTCAGCATGTAATAAATGTCAACCACATGAATATAAAATTGTTGAATTATAGTCAAAAAGAAATATGAGAAATGTCAAATTGATTTGGAATATGTGTTAGGTAGACAGAGATACTCAAACTATAAATATGGGATTGGTTTCTCTAAATTTGATAAATCAAGTACAAGTAAAACCATTTTTGTTAAGGCTAGCAATAAATTCAACAATGAGAAATCAAAAAAAGTGCAAGTTATAATTAATCCTAAGAATGTCTATTTTAAAAATAATTCTTATGTCTCTAAAGATAAAAATTTATTTAAGCCTACATACGAAAGACCATACTCCTATTGCTTGCTGCATAAGAAACTTTGGTGTTTCTAGTGGAGAGTATGAATGGGTAAGAAAAGGAACTAATCCAAAATGAACCAAAGAATATTGAATACCTAGAAAGTATTATTAATTGTTTTTGTAGGTACTTGAAGACCATATGCTAATATTATTAAATTAAGATTGGTTTTTTAAGATACAATAAGACCATATGATATGATAAGATTAAAGTTTCATTTGATTTAAGATGATTCAAAAAGACCGACTCTTTCAAAGAGCATGTCATTTGTATAATATAATCACAGCATTAACATTTATATCAATATTGACATCAAATCTTTGAGAAAAAGATATATACTTTAATATATGATGTATTGTTTCTCTATATTACTTTATTTTAGAGTTTACTCTTTTTCATTTTGATAATGTCAAAAAATGGGAGAAGAGATGGTTGTTTTTGTTAATTTACATGATAGCAAAGACAAATAATAAATTGCAAAATAAATGGGGAAATATACAAGATAAGGGGAATCAAGTGTCAACAAAAAATTTCCATCAATATATTTTTTCATCATAAAAAAGGGGAAGATTGTGAAAAAGATGTTCATCATCTATCTTAGTTTAGTTTTGATGAAGACAAAATCTTTTCAAATAAGAAATATAAAAGATGAAAAAGTTTTGAATCAAGAATGCATAAGTTTTCGATATTATGGACATCAAAAGGATTTGATCATGAGATAATGTACAATGTCAATTCATATTTGTATAAACTTAGATACTAAAAAAACCATTCTCTTACCTCTAAAGTTTATAAACCATTCGTGTATGAAGATATTTCATGCAAAGTCTTGTAAAAAGCAAATAATATTTTATAGCTTGATCACCAAGGTGTGGTGACAAGCATTTGTAGAATAAATTGGTGTAGTTTCTGTTTTTGTGAGAATCATCATAGAGTTGATAATTGTGAAAAGGTCCTTTGAATTGGGTTGATTCAAATTCCACCATATGTATATTTATGTTAGAAAATCGCAAGACAGGTCTTGGTGTGAGGCTTGTACAAAGATCTAATATAGTGAAAAATCCCTCAAAGTGTGAAGGAACTAGATGTATCCTTAAGTTGGAAAATGGAACTAGGATAATCTATAGTGTCTTTTACGTTTATGTACTTTTATTTTTCTACATTTATATTCTAAGTTTATCATTGTTATTCATGAAAATAAAAGGATAACAACGTCGGTAAAATAACGAGAATAATTCATAAAAGCTAAGTCACCCCTTATTAGGTTACACTGTGCAGTTACAATTGGCATCAGAGCAGGTTAAGGTAACTTGCTCCTCGATCCAGGTAAATACGACTTCTGCAAAACTGTTTTTGGTAGATGACGACAACAATAACAAATTTCCATTTTTTGTTGGTGAATATTATGACTTCTTAAATGTACGACCGATCACCTTTCTAGGCTAGAACATCTAAAACCTGAACTAGTACCCATAAACGATGATTTCGCCTATGATAGACGGATCGCTAAAGTAGAAACCATTGAAGACAATAACCTAGATCCTTATGAGCACCCCCAAAATTCCTTAGCAATAAGTAATGTACCCTGGTATGAAGATTTCGTTAATTACCTAGCTGCTGATATAGTACCCCCTGATCTTGACTACCACCGCAAGAAGAAATTCTTCCACGATGTGAGAAACTTCTATTGGGACGAACCACTCCTTTTCAAAAGGGGTAAAGATGGCATTTTTCACCGTTGCGTTCTAGAAGAAGAGGTAAATAATATTATCGAGCATTGTCATTCTGCACCTTATGGTGGACATGCGAGCACCTCTAAGACATACGCCAAGATTCTTCAAGCTGACCTATTCTGGCCTACCATGTGGCGTGATGTTTATGCTTTCATTGTCAAGTGTGATAGATGCCAACGCACTGGAAACATTTCAAGACGTGATGAAATGCCTCTAAGAAACATTCGGAAGTAGAACTCTTTGACGTATGGGGTATAGATTTCATGGGACCTTTTCCACCATCCTTAGGAAATAGGTATATTTTAGTAGCTGTAGACTATGTGTCTAAGTGGATTGAAGCTATAGCTGCACCCACAAACGACACTAGGGTAGTAATCAAACTATTTAAAAACTATATATTCCCTAGATTTGGAACACCATGTTTAGTCATAAGCGATGGAGGATCACACTTTATATCGAGAATATTTGACAAACTTTTAAGAAAATATGGAGTTAGGCATAGAGTAGCAACACCGTACCACCCACAAACTAGTGGCCAAGTAGAAGTATCTAATAGGGAGATAAAACAAATCCTAGAGAAAACTGTTTTTATTTCTAGGAGAGACTGGTATCAGAAGCTTCAAGAAGCATTATGGGCCTATAGAACCGCTTTCAAAACCCTTATAGGAACTACCCCTTACCAACTAGTTTATGGAAAATCATGTCACTTACCATTCGAATTAGAGCATAAAGCCTATTGGGCCATTAAAACTTTGAATTTAGACTACCTAGCCGCTGGAGAAAAGCGTACCCTGGACATTCATAAATTAGAAGAACTTAGGCAATCTGCCTACGAGAATGTAAAAATATATAAAGAGAGGACAAAATCCTATCATGACAAAAGAATAGTAAAGAAAAACTTCAATGTAGGCGATTCTGTTCTCCTTTTCAACACTAGGTTACGACTCTTCCCTGGAAAGCTACGTTCAAGATGGACTGGTCCTTTCGAAGTATCCAAGATTCTGAGATCCGGAGCCGTAGAAATCAAGAACGATACCTGTAGTCCATTCATTGTAAATGGACAAAGACTGAAGCTCTATGAAGGAGGAGACATTCCAGCATACTACTCGAGCCACACCCTGATTGAACCACCGATTCCTACTACTACAGGTGTATAAATTCTAACCGTCAAGCTAATGACGTTAAACAAGCGCTGCGTGGGAGGCAACCCATGGTTTTTCTTTTCATTTTACTTTTTTCGCATTTATTTACATTTATTATTATTTTTATTTTATTTTATCTTATTTTGCATTGAGACTAAAGTTTGAATGGTTTGTATTTTCAGGATCACTTTCCTAACTTTTATAGGATGCAGGGTTTTGATGACATGCATGTTGCCTATAGAGACAATGCTCAGAGGGAGCGCTACATTGCTTTATACCAGCGCCCTATGGCACCCACATGTTACCCTGATCAGCATTGTATGGAGGCACTGGGTATCGAGCCTAGTATCTTATTCCTTAGCCATCAACTCCACTGGGACGAATTTGCTGATGACTTGATTAACACATATAGGAACCTGACTTTGGAGTTCCTGAGTTCATTCAACTACGACCCATATTCTGGACCAGATGGGTATGCTGCTTTCAGGCTCTTTGGAGTTGAGTACTCCTTCAGCCAGAAAGAGTTCGGCGACTTATTAGGTTTCCAGACTACTCCTGATGCTATCCCGGAGACACCTTTGAGATATTTCCTGGGTAAGGAAGTGGAGAAGTTTTGGAGTGATATATCAGGTGGCGGAAGCCAGGATCCATCTACATAGTTATCTTATGTCATACATAACCCAGCCTTCAGATATTTTTAGATGATGTTAGCACATTCCTTCCTGGGAAGACCGGATGTAGAGACACTACTAAGTGAAGAGGAGATCTTCCTATTATTTTGCGCATCCCAGTCTCGCCCAGTAGCATGTGGGAACTTTTTATTGAATAATCTCAGCGGTATCTCTAGATCCACCGAAGGAGTCATCCATGTTGGTGGAATCATCACACAGATTGCAGTCGCTTTGGGTCTGTCTCGCAAGCTGTTGCATCTTCGGACCTACTGTGGATATACTACCATGGACATCGATTTCTGTTTGACCAGAGGTTTGATGAGGAAAGCCTCTTTCCACCCATGTCAGTTCCAACTGCTAGTCGAAAGCGAGGCCATCCGTTACTTCACATTGCCAGACCCTATGATGACCAGTGTGCATGATCCAGCGAATTGGAGTTATGCTCTAGAGGGCCAGGGAGAAACCGTCGAGGCACCGAGATCGCCCCCAGTTGCTGAATACACACTTGCACCACCATCTCCTAGAATCATTGTTCTCTCTAATAATCATTCATTGCAGACACCCAACATACGCACCCAGATTGCTGAGTGCCGTAGAGAGATTGCTGAGCTTAGACAGGAAGTGGCGGACCTGACTTTACACATAGGAGTGTTTGATCTCACCCATGCTACTGAAGCCGATTGTCTATATCAGGAGATCGCAGAGCTCAGTCAGGAGATAGCCTTGCTCCGTGGATCCACTCAGGCAGACGACACCCCTAATACCTGATTTCACCATTTCATTTCACTTTATTTCTCTTTCATATATTTATCGTATTTGCATTACTCATTTTACATTATCGCATTTGGATATTATATAAACTACTACTATACATTAGTATTTCTATTTTTATCTATATATGTTTTATATTTTATTTGCATTTTAATTAATTATTTATTTATATTTAATTTCTGTTTTTGTTTTTTGTTTCAGTTTCAATTTTTATTTTTCGTTTTTACTTTTATAAAATTATGCAAATCAAAGAAACTAGGAGAATCACAAGACAAATGCTATCCAGACCCCTCAAAGCCAAAAGACAAGCGAAGCCCAAACCAAAGGACCAAAATCTGGCCCAGCCAGATTTTGCCTTGTGGCGCCCGCCATAGGACCTGTGGCGCCTGCCACAGCGTCTGTAAATG
This sequence comes from Lathyrus oleraceus, assembly GCF_024323335.1. Classification (NCBI taxonomy): domain Eukaryota; kingdom Viridiplantae; phylum Streptophyta; class Magnoliopsida; order Fabales; family Fabaceae; genus Lathyrus; species Lathyrus oleraceus. The sequence continues at coordinate 449,889,208 of NC_066580.1, forward strand.
GTCGGGGCAGAGCACTTTCCTTCACCATTTTTGCAACTTACAACATCCAAAACCCATTTTTTTCACCTTGGAAAAAAGCCCTTGAACCCACAAAAAGCTCATACTTTCCTAACCATCGTACCACACAAATCATTAATCCACTTTCCATTTTCGATTTCATCCGCCGGATTTTGTAAAAATTCAACCTTTTCACCAACCACTTCATCTTCTTCATCCACATTTCAAGAGAATTCAAATGGAGTTCAACGGATTCATTCTTCGAGGAGGAAAACCAGGGGAGAGACAAAGAAAAATCATTGAACGATTGCAAAATCGGGAAATTCTCCTGACAAGGTATGTTGACAAAAATTGTCTCTATATTTTAGGTATCTACCATAGCGTTTTTCATTTATTAGACATCTTAGGTTTGCATAATTTCTTTATCAACAAAGAACCCACCTATGAGCGGAAAACAATCTAATTTTTAAGTTCCTTAATTTATATTGTCAACCCTAACACTGCTAGCACAGTCGGTACTGTCCAATTTAGAATGTTTGCTGTTGAATACCAATTCAGTACCGATGAACTAGCCAGTCTGTTAGGGATCCCTCATGGGGAAGGTGCTATTTGTGAGGCCCCTTTGGATTCCGAATGGTCTGTTGAGGTATTTTCCTTCTGGGAGCGGTTATCAAACACTTCCATTAACTCTTTTGAAGGAGTTCTTGCCTCAACTATCCATAACCCAGCCATCAGAGTTTTTAGATACCTGTTGGCATGCACTATTTTTGGCCGGGAGAAGCTAAATAAGGTTAACGCTAGATAGCTTCTATATTTGCAAGGAAGCCTCACAAATAGGAAAATTAATTCGGTCCCGTTTATGCTCGCCCATATGATTTTAACTCTGAACAAGGCGAGACCAATTTCTTTTGGTGGATTGATTACGTCTATTGCTCGGGCACTTAACCTGAACAATGAGATGGCTACCCTATACCCCTTACCTCCTCGCACAATTAACTTAAAATTTCTGAGAGACATGAAATTGTGTCGCTCAAGGAGAGAAGGAGGTTATACACTTATGATTCATGGTGTAGCCATCCCATCTGTTATTCTACCTTGCACTAGACGTACAAATATACGTGATGAGAGGAATTGGACCTACGATTTAGATGCTCCACCTGTTTTGGATCCTCTTCCTCCTAACATTCCTGATGAGGCGGGACCAGACACTGATGATGAATATAATCAGAGAGAGAGATCTCCCGTACCACATGTGTCCCCCCATCATCCTTCACCACCACACACCGCACCATTTTCCTCTTCTGCAGGTACCACTCCTGGCTTCTATATTACAAAGGAGATGTGGCGAGACCACATGGCTAGAGAGTAGAGGCGAGATGACCTACTCTCTACCATCCAGCAACAAATGACGGATAATATGAACTTCATGCAACAATCACAGCGGAGGACAGACAGGTCCTACGACACTGTCCTACAGTCCTTGCAAGTGATCACCGATACGCAAGCCCGTCAACAACACTACCACCAGCAACACATGGCACTCGTAGAAAACACTCAGGGTACCATTTTAGGTCACCTTCGTGAAGTGAGGACCGCTCAGGATGCCTTGCAGGCGAGGATGGATCAGAGAGACCGTCGTCGTACCCGATCCCGTCGTCCACCTCAGGATGGCGAGGGCACTAGTGGTCAGCAATAGGTTGCCAGGTAACTCTTCCCTTATCTTATTTCGAAACATTGGGGACAATGTTCGATTTAAGTGTGGGAGGAGCATTTATCATTTTCCTTTTATTTTCAGTTTTATTTGCTGTTTTTAGACTGTTTATTTCCTTTTAGTTGTTTAATTTCCCTTTTAGTTGTTTATTTTGCTTTTTAGTATAATGCATGAGTCTGACGAATCACCAAATATAGTAGATCCTTAGTACAATCCTACCTCCCCATACCTTTAGCCCCACCAAATTTTTTTTGCAAAAGAAAATAGTGTTATTTCGAAAGTTTTCAGGTTTTAAGGACATGTTTTGAGTAAGGATGCGGTGACTTGGGAGAACTTTGCGAAACATCAGTATCTGTTTTAGCACCATAAGCTTCGTAAATATAGGAATCATTCCCGAAACCCCATATACCATGGCCTTAATCATCATTTCCGTATAAGTCCTTAGTAGTTTATCTCAGCAGTCAGCTCCGGCCTACGCATCCTCTACGTAGGGGACCGATGCAAATAAGTGAATGATCCAGAAAAACAAAATAAAATAAAATAAAAGAAAGCAAAAAGGCAACTCCGGTATAGGTGACCCTCACAAAGTCATTTAAACCAAATACTTGTAAAAAAAATTGCTACAAAAAAGAAAAAGAAAAAGAAAAGCAGTACTCACTTCTAGTTGGTTCAGAGGTATCTGGCACTGAACTCGGTAGGGCGGATTACGATCCGATCCCCCACAACTACAGTTGGGTCCAATAAAAGGGTTTACACATATTTATGTGCCAGAAATCCCAAGCTCTGATCATAATCACTAACAGGCCACTCTACTATGAAGCATGTACGAATAACGAGCTTAATGTGATTGCGCCTGAATGAAAAGGACACAAAAAGAGATGAAGAGGCAGGCCTAGGTATTGTGGGATAATATGGGTTGGTTAATATAGGAATGAAGTTTATGTCCGTATTTGCAGATTAGTGTCATCATGATACCCTTAGTTCACTCAGTTAGTACCTATCACTGCATCCCGACTTGAACTTAGAATTTCTACCTGAAGCACTCGTTTACACAAATTTTCTTTTATGAGCTTTTCAATGTTTTGCTTGAGGACAAGCAAAGGTTTAAGTGTGGGAGAGTTTGATCACACTAAAATTTACGTATTTTTTGACTCCGATTTCACATGCATTCTAGTTGTTTTATTATCATTTTATTGTGTTATTGCTATGTTTTTCTTTGTTTACAGGTTTTTACTTTAATCGGAGCCCCGATCGAGAAAAGGAGTGAAAAAGGGATAAAAACCCCAAAATTCAGCATTTTGTGCTTATGGCCTACCCCATGGCGGGCGCCACAGACCAAGCCATGACGTGTCCAAGTCCAACTTCCTCAACTCACACGTTTCCCCACTTCATCCACTAAGGCGCCCCACTTTGTGCTTGTGGCGGGCGCCATAGCCTTGTGGCGGGCGCCATAGCCTTGTGGCGGGCGCCACAAGAAGGAAACGGTTTCCTCTATTTTCAAGTTGAAGGGCATCCAAGTAAATTCCACTTTTTTTATTTTCTTATAAATAGAAACGCGAATTCAGTTTTACAATCATCCAAACTTAAAGCAGAGGCAAACTCAGAAGCAACTTTGTTTCACTTAGGCATATATTCAGTATTTTATAGTGGTAATCACTTTGCATTGGAGTGTTACCACAATTGTGTCATCAAGTCTGTGATAGAGTTTGTAATCGAGTTTGGAGCACTTTGGAAGGAAGTTAATCCTGCCGCCATTTTCTTTTCCGCATTGCAATTTACTCAGCCCTCCGATTGGAGCAGGTTTTTATTACTCGCTTTTACTTTATTTATTTCCCGCACTCGCTTTTACTTTATTTATTTCCCGCACTCGCTTTACTTTATTTATTTTCCGCACTCGCTTTTACTTTATTTATTTCCTCGCACTCGCTTTAAATTATTTATTTCCTCGCACTCGCTTTAAATTATTTACTTTCCGCACTCGCACTACTTTTATTTATTTTAATGCACTTTTACTTTACCATGTCTAACTAAATCTAAAAGGTTAGAATGTAAGGATCGTAATTAAACCAGTAATCCGTACAATTGTTCGTAGAAACACTTAAAGGGCTATTGTAACTTTCAACTTAAGTTTTCCCGCACTTCAATTCCGTTGGGTAAGATCGAAAGCTGTCCAACGTCTTTATAAACTTAATTGTTTTTAACTATTTCAAAAACAGCGAAAGCGCTTTGTTTAGTTCATTAGGAGTTTTTAACATCAAGAAGAAAAGAGATTTTAAAACTATTTTCGGACGCGTTTATAAGTTTAGAGTCTGGTTCGTGAGAACCTCTTTTGATTAAGAAATCTAGGTTATAATACTTTTCAACTTAGTCAAGATACTATATTTCTTAAAAATAGGTTTACTACTCTAACGCAATGCGCGCCTTTTTATAAGTGACAATAAGAGGGTTTGATTAGGGAGTACAACTCGGTTCTGAATACGCGAAAGCGACAGTTCCTGTTAAATTAGTTCTTTTCAAAGTAGGAAACATTTCCCATAAGTAGTTCTATTAGCAAGTACTTGGATTATCAATTGATTACGTGAATTACATTCGACCCTGTCTTTATTAATTATATTCTATTTCAATACTTTACTTTTAATTGCACACTACAAAACACTTATTTTGACCGCCTTTGATAAACACCATAACGACAGATAACGATAGATTGACACTTGGTCTCTGTGGATACGATAATCTTTTATATTACTCTGATGCGTTCGTATACTTGCGAACATCAAGTTTTCCAACGCATCATCTTTCTCATACGGAATAGGTCCTGGTACCGTGATGGTGACCGGACCAATCAAAGTCGGTTGAGGGTTGTTAGAGTAAATTGGTGTTGGACTTTCTGGGAAATATATTGTTGTCGGAGTGGGTCTCTCGGGAACATATATTTCTTCAGGAGTGAAATAAAACGTTACTGTCGACACATCATTCTTCACTGGACGAGTCTGATCGAACTGAAGACAACCTTCATCTATCAGTTGTTGAATACCCCTTCTCAAACTATCACATCCGTTCTCGGCGTCTTGACAATTTCTGCACTCTTCCCCACAGCCCGGGAAAATCCGTCCTTTCAAGAGTCGGTCTTTGACCACCGATAGCAAAGTCTTCACTTTAGTCACATCAGAAACCAAATTCAAAGTTTCCGCACTATCAACAGCATTAATCCTCTGCCCGCCGTGAGCTGGCATCGGGTTTTGGATAACATTAGGCACCGGAGAAAAATTGATGGCCTGGGCATCTCTCAAATCTTGTACCTTTAGCTGGAGAGCCTTGCAATTATCTGTAGTATGGCCACGTGCATTGGAGTGAAAAGCACATCTGGCGTTGACATCATAACCTCTAGGCAGATTTTTGGGATCGACCGGTGGGGCCAGAGTTCTCAACGTAACCAGATTCATGTCAATCAGCTTGGGAAGTAATACAGAATAAGGCATTGGGATTGGCTCAATGACCCGGTCCGTCTGCCTTGGACGTTGTTGATAGGGTCTCTACTGACCCGGATTACCTCCTTGTTGTTGATTGTTGTACCTGGGTTGCTGTTGCGGATGATACTGCGGTTGAGGAACAGGTGTTGGAATAGTGACTGCGGCCACTTGATCTTGATAATAATTAGGGCGTCCTCTGCCCCTGCCTCTGCCGGCATATACAACGCTCGTCTCACCTTCTCTTCTTCGCTGACCGTTACCAGCAAACGGTTTCTTGGGAACTGATGAGTTGGAAGCACTGTTGTCTTGAATTCGGCCCATCTTCAACAGACTCTCGATCCTTTCTCCAGCAATCACTATCTCTGCAAAGCTGATTGACGGGCAAGCAGCCAATCTCTCGATATACTTGCCTTGAAGAGTGTTCATGAACATGTCCGCCATCTCCCTTTCAGACATAGGGGGTTGGACGGATGCATCAATCTGTCTCCAACGCTGAGCATATTATCTAAAGGTTTCCTTGGCAGTCTGAGACATTCCTTACAACAAGGTCTGATTTGGAGCCATGTCCAAGTTGTATTGATATTGCTTGACAAAAGCCTCTGCCAAGTCTTTCCAGCTCTTGATGGTAGTACGAGACAAATGAGAATACCATTCACGTGAAGCTCCAGTTAAACTGTCTTCAAAATAGTACATCCACAACTTTTCATCTTCAGTGTGAGCTCCCAACCTTCCCAGATAAGATTGGAGATGAGTGCGTGGGCAAGAAGCCCCGTTGTATTTCTCAAAAGTAGGGGGTTTGAACTTGTGAGGGATCCTTACTCCCTGAACCAGACCAAGATTGGTGACATCAAAACCTAAGGAATTTTGAGACTCCAAAGATTTGAGCTTCTCAGCAAGCTCATCCATACGGCGAGTGGTCTCGAGGGCCTCTTCGTGCAAAGAAAATTGATCATACTGACAATCTTCAGTAACGGGGCGCCTGTTAATCCGAATCCCTTGATTCACATTGTACCTTCCGCCAATACCATTCCTAACATTTCCTGTGTTGCCAACATTACCCGGGTTTCCATCAACATTTGCGTTACCCGCGTTTCCAGTGTTCACAGGGTTATCAGCGTTCCCAGGGTTACCAGGGTTCCCAGGGTTACCAAGGTTCCCCTCAACACTTGGTATTTCCACCTCTGGATCGGGCCTCGGTTGCTCAACCAATTCCTTCAGCTTCGCCTGGCCTTCTGCCATACCAGTCATCAATGTCATGAACTGATCCATCCTTTCACGCATATCAGCCAGTTCTTTCTGTATCTGGTCCATTGCTAGTCGTGGACGGTTTTCCTTTGTCGGGTACCTGTGAACTCGCTTGGGACCAATAACTGCCTGCAACAGGGAACATACATTAGACACTGCGGTGACACCTGCAAAACAAACAAGGGTTAGTATGTATGGTATGCGATGCACTGCTTATTCGATTTTAAGGCCCCCCCTTAAAAAGGGAATACCCTGCAAATGAATAAGCATGAGATGTTGAATGCAAATATGCAGATGATGTTATGTAATGCAATGGCATGTCAATCAGAATTGCTGGATCCGCTTGAACATCTGTCAGGTTGCACTGCCTGGAGAGAAATTAAGAGGATCAAGCAAAGCACACCAAACAAAGGTCATGGGATGGATCATGTTATCCTTAATATCAACCATCCGTTTTTGGTGGATTATGGTTTACACCTTATCAACACCCAAGTTTCATTGATATTAAGGATACCTGAACGGATCAACCATGAATCAAGGGTTTGTTGCAAGTCACGAGCATGGAGTTTAGGTTAAGAACCACCCAAAGGGAGTGTACTAAGGTTTAAACCTGCCAAACATGTTCTACAAAAGGTTCCCATAGTCATAATCCCATCTTTCGGATATCATCGGAGGAACGACTACTCGTATTCCAAAAATATTCTCAAGACAGACTCTTATGAGTGTAGTATCGCGTAACAATCGTATCAAATCTTACACTTGAACGACTTTCGCACTACGTCCTACGAATAGGCCAAGATGGGTTTGGTAAACTAAGGTCCTTGGCTTCTAAGGTCTATATTGGAAAAAGTAATGTCTAACCACAACTTACTTGTGTGACATTATTGATCCCAACATGACCTTCACCAAGTGAATGGGCTTGCAAGTCAACTTGCTAAGGAATAACTCCACACAAGTCAACAAGACTATGCCATTCTCCTATCCTAAGTGCACTCGAGTTCGGGTATAGAACTCATCTTACAAACAGAACCAGCAGATACGGCAGTCATATGTACACAATGCAATAAAGCAGGTAAATGCTGAAAGATAAATAACTGTACAAAAGAATAAACACCCAATAAACAAACAACCTACAAAAGCTAGGAGGGACTCGCTTAGGGAAACCGGGTCCCCAGCAGAGTCGCCAGCTGTCGCAACCTGAAAAATGGAATGCGAAAAAACAACCGGCGAAGAAAGACAGGAGAGTCGCCACCGTGCGTTATTCATCCCAAAGGAGGGAAAGGAAACGCTCAAAGTAAACCTGAAAAAAGGAAAGGACAAGACAGGGTCTCGCAACCAAATCTTGGGTTCGGGAGTCGATTATGCGAAGGGAAGGTATTAGCACCCCTACGCATCCGTAGTACTCTACGGGATCCACTTTTGTAGTTCTTGTCTAAAGGGTGTGGGTTTATCTAATGTGTTATTTACTAAAAAAAAAGGGTCAAAAGAAAATGACCCGCACGGATGTCGCATCCACTGCATACGTATCTCATATGAATATGAGAATCAGAGTCTTCGTAGCTCGGCTACCTAGGGGTTAAGGGTAATTGTGCTCGCTAAGACATCGCGTCTTATGCCTACATATCTCATCTGGAATGAGAATCAGAGCAAACCGTAGTTCGGCTAACTACGGGGTTATGGATTGGGTTTTGGACGAACGACGTTACTACGCAATCTACCAGATGCTCGACCTTTGGAGACTTACTCGCCTGTAGTAGAAGGAGTTAACGTGTTCTTAGGAGAAGAAAAATCAATGAGTTGGTAGGGTTAGGGATGCTCATGCAAAAAGGCAGTCCTTGACGAAGGAACCTGTAAAAAAAATAAACACACAAAAACATTGCCTCCTATCGAGGTCTTCCAGCTAGGAAAGCAATAAAATGCGGGAAAAATGTAAAAGTACCACGCGGATAAAGATCCGAAGTAACAGCAATTAGAGGAATGGGAAACCCAGGGATCCTTCCAAGCTAACACCATCAAAGAAAGTGAGTCAGTACAGGTAATCGGAATGAAACCTCCAGGCGGTATCCCACAAATAAAGTGGAACACCAGGCAAACCATCTCTGCAAGAGTCATATGAGCCCTCACAAAACAAAACTCAACAAACAGGTTAGAGAAACAAAATAGGGTAACCAAGAGTTTCCCCCAAATCAAAATGTAACCACATGAATCATGCCATTAAAATTCACAAAAAGCTGACAAAAAGCAACCAATGGTAGGAGGCCTAAACCTCTTGTCAAACACATGCATCAAAAGGGTATCAAATTCACCCATAATACCTCATACATTTAGAGCATTCAAATTAAAGGCATAAAGATGATGGATATAGGGCAAACCTGATTGGAGAGATCGATTGAAATTGAGTTGCACCCGTGGGTTTGTAGAGCAATCTTGGGGTAGATATGAGGTAAAGGTGATTCTGTGCAAATGAGTTTCCTTCAGGGTCTGGAGGTTGCTCTGAACTCTGTTAACTCTTCTCTCACTATCTTTTTCCCAGGTTAGGTCAGGGTTTTGTGCCAAGGAAACCTCAGAGTGTTTTGCTTCTCTTCCTTTTTCTATCTGTTCTCCCTCTTTTATAACCTGATTTTCATGGCTTTGTGGGCTCAAATGAGAGAGGTCAAAGTCCAAGATTTTTTCTTTTATTTATTTAATTAAAAAATTTTTTTTTTTCATTTTCCTTTTTTTTTTTTTTTTTTTTTTTTTGCCTAACACGTGGGCTTCGCCTAGCGAGCATGACAGCTCATGAACAAACCTTTGCTCCTTCAAGATTAATGTTTTGACTGACGAATAGACCCCTGTTGGAAGTAACTCAAGTCTTTCTCTTGTGTTGACTGATCATCTAAATAGAACCCACAAAGTATCTTGGATGATGTTCAAGCTTCTTGGAGCTAATCCCGATTGACATGATGAAATGCAATGTATCTAATGTTAAATGACCTAAAAATAAATGCGTGAATAAGGAGGGCAAATTTTGGGGTGTTACACTAACCTTAAAGATCCACCCCGCATTGTCATACCGAAAATCCATTCCACTACATCAAGAATATATTCCATCATTTCACCAAGCACTTTCAATTATTTAGAGGAACAAGTTCGTCAAATTTATTTTTGAAAATGCTTATAGCAAATATTTCCTGATATTTTTTATATATCGTATTTAGATAAATTGATTGTTATAAGTAATATTTTCAAAATTAAATAGAAATATCAAAGCTCTCATTTTTTATTTATCGTATTTAGAGAAATTGATTGTTATCAATTTGTATTTAAGAGGATCTCTTTAAAATGCTCTCAGTTTTTTCGAAAATAATATTTTTTTAAGAAAATAAGCAAAATTCCAAAGTGCTTTTTGAAATTCTAGTTATCAGACTTTCGATGTCACAAGGGTTGTTATGACATCCAATTCTGCGCAGACAAGAATTATGCAAAACTTAAAAGTAAGTGTAGTAAATAACACAAGTAATTGTTTACCCAGTTCAGTCCAACATGACCTACGTCTGGGGGCTACCAAGCCAGGGAGGAAATTCACTATTAGTAGTATTAATTCAGACCTTAAACCAACTGTTTAACCCTATCACTTAATACCTACCCAATGCAATTTCAATCTTACACTAAGATCAGAGTTCCTACTCACTCCCCCTCAATCACCTCAGTGATTACAACCTTTAATTCCTATTAAAGACACTTGTGAAGTCACACTTCAAACAACTCTTGATTGTGCTTAACAGCTTTAATCAAGATACACAACACTCACGCTTAAAAGCTCAGAGTGACACAACACTTACAACTCAATGAACACCCTATACCAATGCAATCATCTCAGTGATAATAGCTTGGCTTACAAGATACGTCTAATACAAGACACACACAAATGCAGCAGTGAAGTATGATGGACACACTAAATCTTCACGCCTAAAATCCCCAGTCCTGAATGAAGGATTGCCATCCTTTTATATTGCAGCACTTGGGCCTTGTACTTGTATTCTCCTGAATTTAAGGTCACGCGAGTTCCCCTAAATTCCACATCTAGGTTACTAACAAATAGGCTATTTGTTAGGTTCATTAATTGTAGCTTGGTTGTTGGTTTCCTGGATTTTAGCTCAGCTGTTGAATTCCTGAAGAATAGCCTGAGAAAAATGTTGAAACAGAAAAACTAAACAACCTACAATATAGCATATGCTGTCAGGAATGAATGTCACAACATTCAGTTTGACTTCCAAGACATTAACCATATGCTAAGTCTGTTTTTCCTGAAACTAGACTGTACAAATTTGTTGTACTGTATAGAATCAATCTGTCCATGCTTCAGTATCAGCGTACATTAATAAATGTCAAAACATCCAATTTGACATTCACACATAGAAACTTACATCAGGTCTGTTATCCTCTTGATAAGCAGACTGATAATAAATACGGAGTTATAGTAGAACACCACCTGTTCTATTCCTCAGTATCTGCTGACAGGGATGAATGTCATAACATCCAGTTTGACATTCAATGAATCCTGTATTAGCTAATCCTGCAGTACACTACTCAGAATGTCATGACATCAGCCAAGACATCAGAGTACAGCTAGATATTCTAACATCCAATGCAGTCAAACAAACATCTCCACCGCATGTCATGACATCAGTCAAGACATTAGAATCCAGCTAGTGTTTTACCATACAATGCAGCCAATTAAACATCTACAAACTCCCCCTTTGTTAAATTTTTGGCTAAAACACTTTGGTCTCACAACAGAGTCCACAGCAGCGGAAAACCTACATCTAGCAGGAAATTAACCTAGCTAATACACTCAGAGTTGCAGCATACTCACACACATGGAAGTTAAATAAAAACTTCATAAAACAGCACACATACAGAAGTTAAATAAAAACTTCTAATTGCAGCACACACATACATACTCACACTCATAGAAGTGGAACATCAGCTACAGCACAACCTCTAGATTAGAGGATCTTGAATATCTGTCCTGAATAGCTGTTTAGCAATAAGCAAAACACTCTGTTGTCCTAGGGTATCACCTGTTACTCCCCCTTTTTGTCAAAAATGTTGCCAAAGCAACACTTTAAATTACAGATCCACATAAACAGACTTACACATAAATGACAGAATTACAGTCTTGGTTTTACTTCACAGTTTCAACCAAGTCAACACCCACTTGATCTTGCTTCACAGCTTTGACCAAGTAGTCACACACTCTTGCTTTACAGTAGGTACCACCATATCAGATGCCATGACTTTGTGTCTGACATCCAGAACCACTTCTGCATGAACATTGTCCTTGAACTCCTGCAGGTGCATAGGCTGCCTCAAGTTAGGATATCTCCTTAACCTCTTGTTATCACACTTGTTGCAAGTGACATAGCTATGATCTGTTGACCAATCAGAGCACACTTCCAATTGTTTAATAGGCAGAGATATTAAACAATACATCCCAAACATCATTGGTTGCTATAAGTTCTCAGAGAGACATATTCCCAGTTTGCCCCTTAAGTTTTCAAACTGAGTAGCATCTAGAGCCTTTGTAAATATGTCAGCCAGTTGGAGTTCAGTGGCTACATGTTCCAAGGTAATCACTTTGTCTTCCACCAGATCTCTGATGAAGTGATGTCTAATGTCAATATGTTTGGTCCTGCTGTGTTGGATGGGATTCTTGGAAATATTGATGGCACTGAGATTATCACAGAACAATGTCATGACATTTTGAGAGACATTGTACTCAGTGAGCATCTGTTTCATCCAAACCAGTTGGGAACAACTGCTTCCAGCTGCTATGTATTCAGCCTCTTTAGTGGACAGAGATACACAATTCTGCTTCTTGCTGAACCATGATATGAGATTGTTTCCCAAGAAGAAACATCCTCCTGATGTGCTTTTTCTGTCATCAGCACTCCCAGCCCAGTCAGCATCACAATACCCAGATAGGACAGGCTCAGAACCATGTGAGTACAGCATCCCATAATCACAAGTCCCATTGATGTACTTGAGAATCCTCTTGACTTGATTCAAGTGGCTCACTTTGGGCTCTGCTTGGTATCTAGCACACACTCCAACTGCATAGGAAATGCCAGGTCTACTTGCAGTTAGGTATAGAAGACTACCTATCATGCTTCTATACAAACATTGATCAACACTAGGCCCTCCATCATCTTTGGTTAACTTTAGATGAGTAGGTGCAGGAATTCTCTTGTGCCTAGCATTATCCATACCAAACTTCTTAACTATGTTTTTGGCATACTTGCTTTGGGAGAGAAACATAGAATCCTCCATTTGGTTGACTTGCATTCCAAGAAAATAAGTCAGTTCCCCAACCAAACTCATTTCAAACTCAGATTGCATCTGGTGAACAAAATGTTTCACCATTTGCTCTGACATTCCACCAAAAACTATATCATCCACATAGATTTGAGCAGTCATGATTTTGCCATCTTCATCCTTCACAAACAAGGTCTTATCTATCCCACCTTTTCTGTATCCATTTGAGGTCAAAAATTCAGTCAACCTTTCATACCAAGCTCTAGGTGCTTGCTTCAACCCATACAAGGCTTTCCTCAACTTGTACACATGTTTAGGTTGGTTAGGATCACAGAACTCTTTCGGTTGTTCCACATAGACTTCTTCATTTAAGTAGCCGTTTAAGAATGCACTCTTCACATCCATTTGGAACAATTTGAATTTCAGAATGCATGCTACACCTAACAACAATCTGATTGACTCAAGCCTAGCAACGGGTGCAAACGTCTCATCAAAATCAACCCCTTCAACTTGAGTATATCCTTGAGCTACTAGTCTTGATTTATTCCTAGTAATTACTCCTTTCTCATCAGACTTGTTTTTGTAAATCCACTTGGTACCAATGATGTTAGTCCCTTCAGGTCGAGGAACTAGCTCCCATACTTCATTCCTTTTAAACTGCTCCAGTTCATCTTGCATGGCATTGATCCAATATTCATCAGTCAGGGCTTCTTTCACATTTTTTGGTTCAACCTCGGATACAAAACAGGAATTTGAGCTAATTTCCCTTGATCGGGTAGTCACACCACTATTGGGATCTCCTATGATAAGGTCCTTAGGGTGGTCTTTCTGAATTCTGATAGATGGCATTTTGGTGGGTGCATCTACCTCACATTCAGTAGGAGTCTCCTGTACTTCTTCATACTTGACTGGTATGTCTGTTGTAGTATCAAGGAATGTTCCAACATCCTCTATGACATCGATTCCTTCCTCTTTATCATCCACAATAACATTTATGGATTCCATCAGGACATTGGTCCTGTAGTTGAACACTCTGTAAGCTCTGCTGTTAGTTGAGTATCCTAGGAATATACCCTCATCACTTTTGGGATCCATTTTCCTTCTCTGTTCACGATCTGTGAGAATGTATCATTTACTTCCAAAGATATGAAAGTACTTCACAATGGGTTTTCTTCCTTTCCATATTTCATACAGAGTGGAGGAGGTTCCTTTTCTCAAGGTGACTCTATTGTGAACATAGCAAGCGGTATTCATAGCTTCAGCCCAAAAGTGCATAGGGAGCTTCTTTGCATGAATCATAGCTCTGGCAGATTCTTGAATAGTTCTATTTTTCCTTTCAACTATCCCATTCTGCTGAGGAGTTATAGGAGATGAGAACTCATGACTTATTGAAGGAGAATTGCGGTCCAAAACGCAGCGGAAATTAAAATTTTCTCCTTTAGAGATCCTTACGAATGGTCATGATCAGTGATAGAATATTTACCTCTTGTGACGGTTGAAACCTTTGGTGCAGATCTCTTGTGACGATCAAAACCTTTGATGCAGATCCACGAAGCGATCACGAACGTTGAACGATGACAACGTCTCCACTCAGTCCACACGAACGGATTCCTTCAATCACAGTGCTAGCTGGTACGAATGAAGGCTTTGAGTGAGAGAGAGAGAGAAAACGAAAATAATGCAACCGCACTGAATGCTTTTGCACAAGGGTTCTATTTATAGAACCACTTGTGTGGGCTTCAAGCTAAAAGGCCCACTTAAGTGTATTTTGGCCCATATCTTATAATATGCCCAAAATCACTTAAGCCCATGGTACCTTACCATATTTCGTATTCTACTCAAGTACACCGTACCTTACGATGTTCTATAATTCACTTAAGGGCACCGTACCTTACGGTATTCCTTAGTTACTCTATCTCTCATCAATCCGTCCTTTGTGTGTGACCCTGTAGGTTTTCGTGACGTTGGCAATTATATTAAATCACGCATTTAACATAATAAACAGTGAGCGGTATCTAGCAACACATCACTGCTACCCAAGACACGAAAATGTCATGTGATCTGACAATTCCTTCTGTGATAATACTTATGTGTATAATTACCCCTTTGCCCTTATGTCTATATTGAACACAAGGCATAGACCGTGTCATCCTTGTCCAGTTCAATATTGGGCCCATAGACATTTATCCTGTTATGCAGGATGGGAAAATTCCATCTAGGTCACTCATGTCCCTCAGCATGCTTTGTGGAGTACCCATCAACTGTCTTTATGGTTATCCAGTTACGGACAACGTTGGATCAGCAATAAAGCACTCGACTCTACATCTAGGGTCCATAGTGGTTTCAGGTCGAAGAGTGGAATACACTATTATCACCATGAGAATAACTTATGACACCTTGCATAACTTTCTATATAGTATTCTCATAGCGGGTCAATCCGGTAAAAATATTACTCCTAATATTCATACCTATCTTTAAGACTTGATAACTCTTTATCCATGATCCATGAGATGTGATCATCAGTCTACAAACATAATAGTCTTAATGCTTTAATGTTATCCCACTTCACACTAAAGCTCGACTACGGATACTTTAGGAATAGTGTCCTTATGTTTAATGTGTTCTCATGATTAAGTCACACTTAATACATTAAACGGACTATCTATTCCAGGGACTTTATTAATCAACCATAATAAAGAGAATGCCTTTTATTATTAATAAATAATTCGATACAAGTACCAAAATGTATTGGCCTCTAGGGCTTACACCAACACTTATTCCTTCCGACGAGCAAAACTCATCAAACTTGGAATTTTTGAACTCCGTACCATGATCACTCCTAATTCGGACAACACAACTGTCCTTTTCCCTTTGAAGTCTGATGCACAGTTCTTTGAAGACATCAAATGTATCTGACTTCCCTCTGATGAAGCTTATCCACGTGTATTTGGAATGGTCATCAACCACCACATATGCATATCTCTTTCCACCCAGACTTTCAACCTGCATAGGTCCCATTAAGTCCATGTGCAACAGTTCCAGAACTCTGGAAGTTGTAGGATGTCCCAGCTTCGGGTGTGACATCTTGGTTTGCTTGCCCACCTGGCATTCTCCACAGACTCTTCCTTCATCAATGAGTAGCTTTGGGATTCATCTTACTGCTTCCTTGGATATGATCTTTTTCATTCCCCTTCAGTGGAGATGACCAAGACGTCTATGCCACAGCTTCACCTCCTATTCTTCCTTGGCTGAGGAGCACATTGTGGAAAAGTTTGAGAGCTTAGGTTCCCACAGATAACAGTTATCTTTGGATATGGATCCTCTCATAACTTCTTGATTATCTCCATTTGTCACAACACGCAACTCCTTAGTAAACTGAACATAGAACCCTTGATCACACAGCTGGCTTATGCTGATGAGATTGGCAGTCAGTCCTTTTACTAACAGCACATTTTTCAGTTCTGGGACTCAAGATCAGTCCAGCTTACCCACACCTTTTATTTTTCCTTTAGCACCATCACCAAAGGTCACATAACTGGCAGTGTGAGGTTGTATATCCACCAATATATTCTCCATACCAGTCATATGTCTTGAGCAGCCACTGTCAAAGTACCAGTCTTCTCTGGTGGATGCCCTTAGAGCTGTGTGAGCTAACCAAGCATACCATTGCCGTTTCTTGATGGGGGCATTATGCCTATATGCCTTATGCTTAGGTCTGACAGGGGGGGCTTGGTTAGGATAACCACGCAGCCTGTAGCAGAAGACTTTTATATGGCCAAACCTACCACAGTGATGACATCTCCATCGCTGAAATTTCTTCTTTTGATGGTTACTCATCCTATTTCCCTGATGTTGAGAGATTTGTTGTGACCTCCGCTTGAATGTCTGAACTTTCGCTTTTGGGCGTTTGGGTTCAGCTGAGTATTTTTTTCACAAAGCCTAAACCAGACATGGTTCCAGACTTCTGTCCCACTTTTAGGATCTCTTCCAAGGAGTCTGTTCCTTTATTTAGCATTCTGATGGATTTCGTCATTTGATCCAGCTTGGAGGTCAGCAAGATTATCTCACCATTTAGACCATCTATGACTGTCATATGCTTCTGTTTCTCATCCTCCAGCTTCTTGATGAGCTTCTTCTGCTTTTCTCCTTGTATACGCACTTCTGCACTGGTGACACATAGCTCCTTATATGATGCAGCCAGTTCATCAAATGTCAGTTCATCTGCACTTGAGTCATCTTCAGTGGCACAAACACTAGTTAGTGCAGTGACATGTTTAGCATATTCTCCTTCAAATTCACTCTCAGAATCTCCTTCAGACCATGTAATAGATAGCCCCTTCTTTTGCATCTTGAGATAAGTAGGACATTCAGCTCTAATGTGTCCATAACCTTCACAACCATGACACTGGATTCCCTTTCCTTGGTTGAACTTTTCTTCAGAAGTTGATCTTTTCCTGATGTCAGACGAGATGTTCTTGACATTAGGTCTACCTCTTTGATCAATCTTCTTCACGAACTTGTTGAACTGTCTCCCAAGCATGGCTATAGCTTCTGATATGCTTTCATCACCTCCAGTATATCCTGCTTCTGACTCCTCTTCAGTATTTGATATAAAAGCTACGCTTTTGTTCTTCTTTTCAGCATTCTCACACAAGCCCATTT
Organism: Lathyrus oleraceus; assembly: GCF_024323335.1. Classification (NCBI taxonomy): domain Eukaryota; kingdom Viridiplantae; phylum Streptophyta; class Magnoliopsida; order Fabales; family Fabaceae; genus Lathyrus; species Lathyrus oleraceus. Next base: position 449,906,590 of record NC_066580.1, read on the forward strand.
CAAAGGTTTGGAGAGAACCAATGAGCTCATCCACCTTCATATTGCAGATGTCTTGAGCCTCCTCTATGGTTGTGACCTTCATAGCAAATCTCTTAGGCAAGGACCTGAGAATCTTTCTTACAAGTTTCTCTTCAGCCATTTTCTCACCTAGGCCACCAGAGGTGTTTGCAATTTCAAGAATATTCATGTGAAAGTCATGAATAGTCTCATCCTCTTTCATCCTCAGATTTTCAAATTTGGTGGTCAGCATCTGAAGTTTGGACATCTTCACCTTGGAGGTACCTTCATGAGTTATCTTGAGGGTATCCCAAACTTCCTTAGCCAGCTCACAGTGGTGCACCAGCCTGAAGATGTTCTTACTGATTCCATTGAACAATGCATTCAAGGCCTTAGAATTTCCAAGGGCTAATGCCTCTTCCTCCTTGTCCCACTCTTCTTCAGGAATTTGCACACTGACTCCATCTTCACCTGTCTTCGTTGGATGTTCCCATCCTTTGTTGACAGCTCTCCAGTCTTTGCTATCTAGAGACCTTAAGAAGGCTATCATACGAGGCTTCCAGTCATCATAGTTAGAACCATCCAGCATGGGTGGTCTATTTGAGTGTCCTATATGCTTGTCCATGGTACTAGAAAGTAACTTCCCTAGATCTCACCCAGAAATTAACAGGCAGAGTGCCTGCTCTGATGCCAATTGAAATTCTAGTTATCAGACTTTCGATGTCACACGGGTTGTTATGACATCCAATTCTGCGCAGACAAGAATTATGCAGAACTTAAAAGTAAGTGCAGTAAATAACACAAGTAATTGTTTACCCAGTTCAGTCCAACATGACCTACGTCTGGGGGCTACCAAGCCAGGGAGGAAATCCATTACTAGTAGTATTAATTCAGACCTTTAACCAACTATTTAACCCTATCACTTAATACCTACCCAATGCAATTTCAATCTTACACTAAGATCAGAGTTCCTACTCACTCCCCCTCAACACCAGGCAAACCATCTCTGCAAGAGTCATATGAGCCCTCACAAAACAAAACTCAACAAACAGGTTAGAGAAACAAAATAGGGTAACCAAGAGTTTCCCCCAAATCAAAATGTAACCACATGAATCATGCCATTAAAATTCACAAAAAGCTGACAAAAAGCAACCAATGGTAGGAGGCCTAAACCTCTTGTCAAACACATGCATCAAAAGGGTATCAAATTCACCCATAATACCTCATACATTTAGAGCATTCAAATTAAAGGCATAAAGATGATGGATATAGGGCAAACCTGATTGGAGAGATCGATTGAAATTGAGTTGCACCCGTGGGTTTGTAGAGCAATCTTGGGGTAGATATGAGGTAAAGGTGATTCTGTGCAAATGAGTTTCCTTCAGGGTCTGGAGGTTGCTCTGAACTCTGTTAACTCTTCTCTCACTATCTTTTTCCCAGGTTAGGTCAGGGTTTTGTGCCAAGGAAACCTCAGAGTGTTTTGCTTCTCTTCCTTTTTCTATCTGTTCTCCCTCTTTTATAACCTGATTTTCATGGCTTTGTGGGCTCAAATGAGAGAGGTCCAAGTCCAAGATTTTTTCTTTTATTTATTTAATTAAAAAATTTTTTTTTTTCGTTTTCCTTTTTTTTTCTTTTTTTTTTTTTTGCCTAACACGTGGGCTTCGCCTAGCGAGCATGACAACTCATGAACAAACCTTTGCTCCTTCAAGATTAATGTTTTGACTGACGAATAGACCCCTGTTGGAAGTAACTCAAGTCTTTCTCTTGTGTTGACTGATCATCTAAATAGAACCCACAAAGTATCTTGGATGATGTTCAAGCTTCTTGGAGCTAATCCCGATTGACATGATGAAATGCAATGTATCTAATGTTAAATGACCTAAAAATAAATGCGTGAATAAGGAGGGCAAATTTTGGGGTGTTACACTAACCTTAAAGATCCACCCCGCATTGTCATACCGAAAATCCATTCCACTACATCAAGAATATATTCCATCATTTCACCAAGCACTTTCAATTATTTAGAGGAACAAGTTCGTCAAATTTATTTTTGAAAATGCTTATAGCAAATATTTCCTGATATTTTTTATATATCGTATTTAGATAAATTGATTGTTATAAGTAATATTTTCAAAATTAAATAGAAATATCAAAGCTCTCATTTTTTATTTATCGTATTTAGAGAAATTGATTGTTATCAATTTGTATTTAAGAGGATCTCTTTAAAATGCTCTCAGTTTTTTCGAAAATAATATTTTTTTAAGAAAATAAGCAAAATTCCAAAGTGCTTTTTGAAATTCTAGTTATCAGACTTTCGATGTCACAAGGGTTGTTATGACATCCAATTCTGCGCAGACAAGAATTATGCAAAACTTAAAAGTAAGTGCAGTAAATAACACAAGTAATTGTTTACCCAGTTCAGTCCAACATGACCTACGTCTGGGGGCTACCAAGCCAGGGAGGAAATTCACTATTAGTAGTATTAATTCAGACCTTAAACCAACTGTTTAACCCTATCACTTAATACCTACCCAATGCAATTTCAATCTTACACTAAGATCAGAGTTCCTACTCACTCCCCCTCAATCACCTCAGTGATTACAACCTTTAATTCCTATTAAAGACACTTGTGAAGTCACACTTCAAACAACTCTTGATTGTGCTTAACAGCTTTAATCAAGATACACAACACTCACGCTTAAAAGCTCAGAGTGACACAACACTTACAACTCAATGAACACCCTATACCAATGCAATCATCTCAGTGATAATAGCTTGGCTTACAAGATACGTCTAATACAAGACACACACAAATGCAGCAGTGAAGTATGATGGACACACTAAATCTTCACGCCTAAAATCCCCAGTCCTGAATGAAGGATTGCCATCCTTTTATATTGCAGCACTTGGGCCTTGTACTTGTATTCTCCTGAATTTAAGGTCACGCGAGTTCCCCTAAATTCCACATCTAGGCTACTAACAAATAGGCTATTTGTTAGGTTCATTAATTGTAGCTTGGTTGTTGGTTTCCTGGATTTTAGCTCAGCTGTTGAATTCCTGAAGAATAGCCTGAGAAAAATGTTGAAACAGAAAAACTAAACAACCTACAATATAACATATGTTGTCAGGAATGAATGTCACAACATTCAGTTTGACTTCCAAGACATTAACCATATGCTAAGTCTGTTTTTCCTGAAACTAGACTGTACAAATTTTCTGTACTGTACAGAATCAATCTGTCCATGCGTCAGTATCAGTGTACATTAATAAATGTCAAAACATCCAATTTGACATTCACACATAGAGACTTACATCAGGTCTGTTATCCTCTTGATAAGCAGACTGATAATAAATACTGAGTTATAGTAGAACACCACCTGTTTTATTCCTCAGTATCTGCTGACAGGGATGAATGTCATAACATCCAGTTTGACATTCAATGAATCTTGTATTAGCTAATCCTGCAGTACACTACTCAGAATGTCATGACATCAGCCAAGACATCAGAGTACAACTAGATATTCTAACATCCAATGCAGTCAAACAAACATCTCCACAGCATGTCATGATATCATTCAAGACATTAGAATCCAGCTAGTGTTTTACCATACAATGCAGCCAATTAAACATCTACACTTTTGATAAAAAAAACGTTTTTTTACATGTGATTCTTCTAAGAAACCACGTGCATAAAATTTTTCATATAAATAAATATTTCCTTTTTTAATTCAAAAATATATAATTTGTTTAAATAGTCGTTTCTCATGAATATGATCTCAAAAAAGAATTAGATCGACAATAAGCACACACATGCGTCTTCTTTTTCATTAATTCACCTTCTGAAAAATTATCTTCTTTATTATTTTTTTCATATTCCTTTTTAAAAGGTTTTTAGTTACCTCTTCATCTCCCACTTTAATACTTTTTTAAGTTATATTTAGTTTATATAATCCTTTATTTATCTAAGTTCATATTTTCATATTTTCATAAATTCATATATATTATAGTTTGTTATTTGAATTTTTGATTTCTTAGGGTTTGTATGCATGCAAGATGTATTATAGTATCCAGTTCTATCGAGAGATGTGTGAGTGATGGATGGTGACAATGGTGTTGCTTGGTTCTGTGGCAGAGGTAGAGGTCACGGTTGTGGACGTGGTCGTTATTACACCCCATTATGGACCTAATCTTTCTTATGCATTCACTTATCTTTATGTATTTTGTTTTATGGGCACAACTTATTGTTATTGTGTTTTGTGTTTTGTTATTGCAACTTGTATGCCCATTGTGTAATGGATATCTTAAGTAATTCATTTTCATTCCTTTTGCTATATTTGGTTGGTTATTTATGTTTTAGTTTCGTTTTCAATTGAGATAGTATTCTATGTGAGTGCTTTTATTAATTGGTTCATTTAATCTTTGTAACGCCTTTGAGTGTGTTTATATCTATATGTTATATATTATTCATGATGCTTCTCACATTTTCTGTCTTTGTCTCTTTTTGATATTGTCAAAGGGGGAGAAGCATTGTTTATGATGCACATATTCATGGGGAGTTTTGCCAAAGTCATCAAGGGTATCTAGTATGTTTTTCCATCATCAAAAAGAGGGAGGATGTGAGTGCAATATGCTCTTAATGTATTTTGAATGATGTCAAAACTAGGTAGCTTAGATATTTGTGTATTTGGACCTAAGAATCTTGAATGTGCATCATCATCATCATAGAACATGTAAGACTAGATTGCATAAGCCATCACATGCCAAACTATAAGTTTTTCACACAAAAAATCACGCATGGGTCGATACATCCTCGATATGGTTTGATACATACTGAGTGGAATTTCAAAGAATTTGGATCTTCCTTGAATGGATCGGTACAAGGGAGTAATGGGATACATTATGCAAATGGGTTGACTCATTCATGGTTGGGTCGACTCAATCTGAAAGATGTTTTCCAGGATTTGCCACTGCCTCTAATGGATCGATACAAAGGTGAAATGGGTTGATAGATTAAGCGAATGGATCAATCCTCAGTGTGTAATTTGAATTGTTGAAAATTCTGGTTGTGTTGTAGCATTTAAAACAGTTTATGTAAAATCATTTCAATCTAAACCATTGCAATTGATTTGTTATAACTTCAGCACAAAGAGAATCAAGCTTTGTGTATTATACACCAAGTGTTCGTCAAAATTCCTTTGTCAAGTTTATTTTTACTTCTCATTGGAAAGCGTTTATCTTAAGTGTGGTTTATATTCAAATAAACTATATTGAACTTGTTGATTTGATTTTCTCATCTTTAGAATACGTTATATTATGGTTTATATGCATATCCGACCTTACCAATAACAACTCGAATAGACTAGAGTTAATCCAAGTTCATTTCCTCTTGTCATAAAAAAATATTTTTCAAAACAAATTTTTAATAAGAAAATTTCATTTGGCGATCTACTCAACCCCCCCCCCCCCCCATTCTATATCGTTGCCCTAGTCTAATAACTTTTACCTCAACAAATAAACAAATGAAGTGTAAACTATGTGCGTCGAATTTCAATGTTTTAATACAACATATTCCCTTTATTGTGCTGGCAACCAAGGGGGAAGTATGATCAACCCCCTTTCGGATCCCGACAAATGCATTTAATATTTTTTATTTATTTATGGTTTATTCACTTGGTAGAGTTGGCAACCGAGGGGAATTTTTTTTATCATTTGACATTTGAATCCCAAAAATTACATTTTAGCGCATTTTATTTTTTAGTGAATACTTTTTCCCTAAATTAATTTGCCAACCAAGGGGAAAGATTTTGATATTCTACATTCGAATTTCAACAACTGCATTTTAGCGTATTTTATTCTTTTAATTTTTAATTAATACCTACTCTCTTAGTTGTGGTGGTAACCAAGGGGAAACTATTTTTTTTTGTTTATGACTAACACATCGTTGTCATCCACTTATAAAGTAACAATGACCAAGATATTGTTAATCCATCAATTCCCATAAAACATTGGCAATCCACATGAAACCCACACCATCTAATTAGAACGTAAATATCACAACGATTTATCTTGAAATGCAGAGTGCAGAGTAGTGAAATAAAAAGATTAATAATTAAAGCATTGCATGAAGTACAACATAATTCTCTAGGGTGGATTGTAGAAGAGAGAAATGTCTCAAAGTTGGTTCCTTAATGTATCTTATGTTGTAATTCCTAAAATTATTTTCTTAAATAGATACTTGTTAGAAATGTTTGTTGTTAGTTAGGAAAACATGAATGTAACTTAACAATGTTAGTTGTCGTTGTTAGAAATATTAAAATTCAACAACAACAATTACATCCATACTTTCCTAACAATATTTAACATTTTTTAACAAGCATCTATTGACGAGATTTTTCTAGCAATTACAAGAGAATGCTACATTAAAGAAGCAACCTTGATCAAAATGTTTCTATGATCTTGCAATCCATCTTCGATATTGATTTTGTGTGTTTTTTATTTCACCTCATTTGAAAAATCAATTGAGGGAAAAAGTTGAAGATTTGACCTCAGTGGGAAAACCAACCAAGGAGAAAAATGGCAAACTTTCTATTACACCATTTGTTACCTCTCCTACCAAATTGAATATATATATATATATATATATATATATATATATATATGAGTGATGAAAAGATTAGTCATGTTAGTAGGTTTTGTAAAAGCTTTCCACTTGTTGCTACCAGGGCACCAATGAAAGGTTGAATAAAGGTTTAACCACTAAAAAGGAGTCAGTTTCAATCCAAAACTTATGCTTAAATTTTATTGTTATATTATTCAATTGCTCTTATAACAACATTGAACTCAGTATAGATGGAAGAGCCTCTAGAAATTTGTTCTACAACCAATATAGAATTTCCTTTAATTTCTAAAAATTCCACCATACTACGAGATAAAAGAAGGGGGTAGTTAATGCTCCATCATAGTTTCACCTTATCCATACAAGATTATGAGGGTGCTAAATAACTTCTTTGATTGAGAGTATGACATGCTGCAAGTGCACGACTATATCGAAGTAATAAAAATGTATCGTTCCTTAGAGACCAAATGTGAGTACTAGATTATGTTCACTCGTTATTTAGCTAAGATAATCAATAAGTTGGATTTTAGAAGTTATTTTATTTTTTGAAAATGTATTCTTAAAATAAGGAGTTAGGACCAATGAATCATATCTCTATTAGGCTGGTGCATACTCTGGTTCATTATAAGAAATAAAATTTATTTTGTAGAAAATTGGAAATTAATGGACAATACCCGTTTTTGTCGGCTTATTGTTTTGTTTTGACCAAATAACCTATCCACTTTCGACGGTGTAGTATATTTTATTCATAACCAGTTTTTGAACACAACTAGTATAATTTTATTTATTAATTTGAGACACTTTCACCGTCTCTACTTGATAGTTTGATGATCTGTGATGATCGAGTTGAGACACTTCCATCGTCTCTACTCTACTTTAGTAAAAGCTTTAAACTTTGAAAACATAATACTTTAACAAATTCATAAACTTTCTTGTATCAAATTGGATCGGGGATATGCATGAGGTATGTCACTAGACAGTCTTCATAATCCCAAATCCCTAATCGACTATTCAGACATTACTAAATATAAAGCTTACATCAAAATAAGTAAATACATAAGCATCATAAGCTAAATAACAAAGAAACAAGACATGTATTGTAGAGAATCTCAATGTTATAAACATTTCTACATAGAGACTTTTACAATCAGTAGAAAAGATGAGTAATTCTCTTAGTGTCATTGGTGCAAAGGATGCACTTGTAAACGAATGAGATGCCTCTTCTCATAAGCATGCCTTTTCTATATACCTTGTCCTGCATTAATATCATGACTAACAATAATTTAGATGGAGGAACTTCTGAACTCTATATTCCTTTAGCCTAATTAATCTGGATGGTGTGATGAGATTTGAATTAATACGTATATTTGAAGCTTTTCATACATGTAATAGAGTTGGTCCAAATAAGAGAGTCATTTTTAGAAATCAATGGAACTTGGGGAAGATTTAAATCTAAAAAAGGAAACATATCATTCAATTAGGAGAAAAAACCCAAGGACCATCGTGAATAAATTCTGAAGATGTGGAATTTGTGGATCTATGTGCTTGTAGGTTATGAAACTCCGCGTCTAAAATTTTGACGACAACAATGCATGACAATAACTTTCAACCTCGATAATGATAATCAAAGAAATCATTTTATGACTCATCAACAAAAGGACTCAAGATCAAGTCCATGTACAAATTTAGAAACTATCTAGCAAAAAATATTGAAGTTTTGGAGAAATATGTGAAAGCTCGCCAAGTCATGTATGTTTCTCTGTCTGAGTGACCCGAGTATTATGAATGTAAGGAAGTAGTTTAAGAGTACTAAGGCAACTCTCTCTCTCACACACACACACGTACTTAAAAATATTTTTTAAATGTGTTTAAACTTAAAAATTATTTTATAAGCTTAAACAAGTGATTAAAAGCTGTCCAAACCTTTTAAACCATTTTTTCAACTAACCAATTGATCCGTATGCATGAGTAGAGGTGGCAAAACATGTTTCCCCTGTCAGACATATATGTTTTGTTCATTTTATTTTAGAATGAGAAAAATCTTCAAACATGCACCCTCTAATAAGTCAATTCATTATCGTCCCATTTTTTCGGATCTTCGAGAATATGAATATCAATAATAAATTTTATAATTTTTTTATCTTCAGACATGCAAGGTATGCATGTTCGTCTATCCTCATTTTTTCCTAGATGAATCAAGATTTTATACCGCACATTCAATTATGTCCATTTTATCCCATATTTTTTGTGTGGATTTTTATATAATTAACTAAAATGAGACGGATATACCAATTTGTGACCTATATGAAACACAACTTCGTTAGTAATTGAAATTGGAACCCTTCCCTTTTCTTATTAAGTGCCCAATGTTGTTATGACAAATGACGACATGTTTAAACACCTTAATTACTTACGTGCATCGATTGGATTTAAGATTGATACAAAGACATGCAACAAAAAGAAAAAGAAAACCCAGCCAGCCTAGTTAAGACAAGACTTAACGGCCTTCCTTTCACTTTGCCAACCACCTTTTTAATCATGCAATGTTTTTATTCTTTCATCGTTGAGACACCATTATATGCAGACAAGTAGACAAAGGTTATATGATTGAAAAAAAGTAAAGCACGCATGTATTGTTTTGTTATTAACAAAACATAAAACTATGGAAATTACTAGTCCAATAAATGGTGCCGGCAGAGGCGTTGACTATAGTGTTAATTGTTAGGCATGAAAACATGTTCATCTAGTTTGTGGTCCATACTACTCAACTTCTTAGGGTTATTTTTATAAATCTAGCAAGATATACCCCGAACAAAAACATGGTTACTTTTTGTATATATATGTGCATGTTTCATGTAAACCTATTTATATATGTAAATAAACCTCCTTCCATAATGAAATATTAATATATAAGTAAAGTTTACCTAAACTAAACGTATTAAACAATATAGTTGATATCAGGGGCGGATGTGGGGATGCAAATGAACTCCCTGAGTTTTGAAAATTTTCCACTAATAATAATTCTGTTATTTAAATTTTGCACCCGTTAATTTTATACCGTTTACACCACAATGTTATATCTCCTTTGAACATAAAAGTTACTTCAACTTTACTATAGATGTTTTTATAAGTGACAAGACATAGACATAAGAAATTAATGTGTTTTACTATGCTTAGTCATGTGACAAGATAGGGAGAGAAATTTGATGTGTTTGCTGCCACTATAATAATTATTTTGTATAAAAAAATCTACAACCTCTTATAACTAATGAATTATTTATATACTAGTATAATGTATTTATTGAAATTTTTAATATTATAATTGTTAAAATTAAAAAAAAACTTGCACTAAAAATGAAATTCATGAGAAAAAGTCAATTACCTAACTTAATAAAAGAAAATGTTATCACCACAACAACACAACACATAACTTAATAAAAGAAAATAATTCAATCTATATTACCTAAGATAATTTACCTTGTAGTTCATATAATTCATTTATTTAACATTCTCTAAAATCATATAATACACTTATATAACATTTATTAATTAATACGAATAACAATTATCTATTATTAAAAATAAAATTAAATAAAAATTAAACATAATTTGACGTTTTAAAAATAATTAAATAATTTATATATAATACAACTATATTAAATTATATAATAAAATTCAATTGTTTTAATATATATATATATATATATATATATATATATATATATATATATATATATATATATATATATATATATATATATATATATATATATATATATATATATATATATATATATATATATATATATATATATATATATATATATATATATATTTGCATCCCCTGGCTCAAGGTCCTGGCTTCGCCCCTAGATTGAATCTAAGGAAATTACACTTTACAATAATACAAATTAAAGATCAAATTATGTATAAAGAAATTTTAGGTTTAATACTTCTTTATTGTCGAAATATGAAGTTGAAGATCGGTTGACAACCCTCAACAATGATTATATTTTTTCAAACGATTGCGTTGAGAAAGATTAAAAAAACTCTAAGTTGTAGGTTTTTTAATTACTCCAAATAATATTAATTACGAGAGTGAGGATGTTGAACTATTAGTTTAAAAAATACATTTAAAGTAAAGTATAATAAGGACGATAAAATATGTTAAATAGGTTGATTGAAAGATCGGGCATGTCAAATACTTTACAAGCTGGGGTTACTTATGAAGAAAACTATCCTACTAACCATAGAATTATAGTCAATAGAAAATGATGTCTCATTTGACTATTTATGTGGGCATTATGCAAGTGATCCCTTTATTTTGGGATACGTGACGGTCCGCGTTTGGCTTCATATTTTTTTTCTTCACGGGATATTTAATTGATCATGTTCTTATGTATGCAACTTTCTTGTGTCATGGTTCCAGAATCTTTATCCACTTCGATTAGTGACATTATTAGCATAAAACATGGTTGCAAAGCTCAATTTTCCAATCTTGTTGTGTTTTAACTAGGTTTAGAATCTTGGTCACCACGATAGACCTCAGTAGACATGAAAATATTGAGTTGAATCATGTTTAGTTGTGTTTACACTCACTTAAGTTTCTATTGGATGTGGAACCTTCGACTAACCCTAAAATTTATTTATATGTCAATGCATTGCATTGACAACTAACCTTGAGACGTGAGATGATGAAACATGGCCATAATTAAAGTGCATGAATAGTAGTCATTATTTCACCGACAAAAAGAAAACTAGTCGTTAAAACCCTTCTCCGACTTGTGAATTATCAAAACTTTTTACAAATCCAATTACCGGTAAATTCATAATTGATTGTTTGTGTAGTAGTGAATTCATGACCATTGAGTTATTGGTTAACTCAACGTCAATAAAACCAGAGTCGCCACCCTACTTTTATTGTTTCTAAAGGAAAAGGACAAAAGTACGAACAAAACCCAATGATAAGAAGTTTTCAAATCTAAACTAATAAAATGTCAGAGATTACAAGTAAGGGGGTTGGTTACACAGAAGGAAAGGTATTAGCATCCAAAGTGTCCTTGGTACTCCTAGGGAGCCCTTTTTTGTGTGCAAGTGTTTTAGTTGAAAATGATGTTTGATAAAAAGGAATGAAGGGATGAGAAAATAATTCATTAATTATATTTTTGTGTTTGACAAGACCTTCGGTCTTATGCCTACGTACCAATATAAAAATGAGGGATCAAAATCTCGTAGTTCGTTGTAGAAATTTGAAAGAGATGTGTGGATTGATTTTAACAAAAGCTTAAACATCTTTTGTTATCAAAGGGAGAATAATTAACCAAACATCCACCGGTAATGAATGCTTTACAACATTTAAGAGGGAGGGCTCCAATTTCAATCAACAAGTATGTCACTAGCTCTTACAAATGAAAAAAAAAGGTTAAGTCTTCACACAATACCATGAGGAATGAGAGACTTACAATCTCACTTACAAGAATGATATGCCTTTTGGGACAAATTTAGCTATATGTTAAGCAATCGTAATTGGACTTATGTAGAAGTCACAACTATCTGAGGCCAGACAATAAAAATATTGGTGTTAATGCATGCTAGAGATATGGTACAAAGAACCAAGATCCTAAAGTATACCATGCACAAAAGTAAAATAGGATGAACCTATCTTAATCAAGCTCATGTTGATTCATCTGACATAAGGTCATTCATGAATCAACTAGCATTTGATTTGTAGAGAAAACATTGGTCAATGATGGATTGGGGAAGAAGATGGATGAAGATGAAGGGAAATGGATGAAGATAAATCAACTAACCTTGAGACGTGAGATGATGAAACATGGCCATAATTAAAGTGCATGAATAATAGTTATTATTTCACCGACAAAAAGAAAACTAGTCGTTAAAACCCTTCTCCGACTTGTGAATTATCAAAACTTTTTTCAAATCCAATTACCGGTAAATTCATAATTGATTGTTTGTGTAGCGGTAAATTCATGACCATTGAGTTATTGGTTAACTCAACGTCAATAAAACCAGAGTCGCCACCCTGCTTTTATTGTTTCCAAGGAAAATGACAAAAGTACGAACAAAACCCAAAGATAAGAAGTTTTCAAATCAAAACTAATAAAATGTCAGAGATTACAAGTGACGGGGTTGGTTACACAGAGGAAATGTACTAGCATCCAAAGTGTCTTAGGTACTCCTAGAGAGCCCTTTTTTGTGTGCAAGTGTTTTAGTTGAAAATGATGTTTGATAAAAAGGAATGATGGGATGAGAAAATAATTCATTAATTATATTTTTGTGTTTGAAAAGACCTTCGGTCTTATGCCTACGTACCAACATAAAAATGAGGGATCAAAACCTCGTAGTTCATGGTAGAAATTTCAAAGAGATGTGTGGATTGATTTTAACAAAAGCTTAAATATCTTTTATTATCAAAGGGAGAATAATTAACCAAACATCCACCAGTAATGAATGCTTTACAGCATTTAAGAGGGAGGGATCCAACTTGGATTCAATCAACAAGTATGCCACTAGCTCTCACAAATGAAAAAAAAGGTTAAGTCTTCACACAATACCATGAGGAATGAGAGACTTACAATCTCACTTATAAGAATGATATGCCTTTTGGGAAAAATTTATCTATATGTTAATCAATCATAATTGGACTTATGTAGAAGTCACAACTATCTGAGGTCGGACAATAAAAATGTTGGTTTAATGCATGCTAGAGACATAGTACAAAGAACCAAGCTCCTAAAGCATACCACACACAAAAGTAAAATGGGATGAATATATCTTAATCAAGCTCATGTTGCTTCATCTGACACAAGGTCATTGATGAACCAACTAGCATTTGATTTGTAGAGAAAACATTGGTCAATGATGGATTGGGGAAGAAGATGGATGAAGATTAAGGGAAATGGAAATAGGAACTCAAATTGATCATGAGAGGAATTTCATCTGATCAATATTATCCATTCATCTTGAGGGATGAAGTTCACAGTTCACCAACCCCCTAAATCCAATAGTATAAAGTTCAAATCAACCATGATCAAGGCCAAACAGAAGATGAAACAACACAAGGTCAACCAAATGGCTCAACAATATTTTTAAACAATTAAACAATTAAAAATCAATTTAAAAATGAAATAAAATTCATTTTAAAAAGGGAAAAACCTCAAATCCCTTCAAATCACCAAATAAATGGCCAAGGGATTTATCCTAGGTCAAACAAGGTCAAAGGACCTTAGACAAAAAAATTGATCATGGTTGGAAAGTCAAAAGTATTTAAAAATATTTAAAAACAAGTCAAAAACTATTTAATTCACAAAAAATATCAAATATAATCCAAAAAATGATTTTTATTCAAAATATGGAAGAGGAGATTATTCAAAGATTTTTGGTGAAAGTCCCATATTTTTTGGATTAAAATGAAATTATTATGAATTAAACAAAATTAATCTATTTAAAATAAAAAACAGAAAATAAAATAAAAGAGAAAAAACAAGGGCCATCAGATCTCCCTCATTAATTGAGGTGGAGAATCTGATGGCCACGCGTGTGCAGTCCATGATAGACACAAGTCAACGCGTAGCTGTTAGATGCCCAAAAGTGCTTATTTGAGCTATCATATGTGGGCATCTTTCACTCTTTTGCCTTGCTAAAATTGTCAAAATCACATTTATTTTACATGGAATGCGTACATTGATAAACAAGCTTGGTGCCTTTGATGTGTTTGTTATTGTGCAGGAAAGGCATGAATTAATTGATAATAAAGACACAAGAGAATTGGCAAAGGAACCAAAGCAAAGGAGCATTTCATCTGCCAGCTCGCTAGGCGAGGATGTGGCGAAGCAAAACCTTCGCTAGGCGAGCTCCTGGCGAAAGGCTCCAGTAAATTGGTTAATTAATTCGCTAGGCGAACTGAAGGCGAAGTGGCAGCGAATTCAGTCTGCTTTGGTGAAAAGAGCAGCCAGCACTAGCTCGCTAGGCGAGGCTCTAGCGAGTCCCCAGCGAGCATTCCAGTAGCAAAACCTCTCAACCTCGCTGGGGCGAAGGTTGAAGCGAGTTCTTCGCTAGGCGAAGGTCTGTTCGCTAGGCGAACATGACAGTTCCACAGGCCCAGTTTTCTCTGGGCGCAAGGGCATTTTGTGCCCATTTTTGGCCTTCGCTAGGCGAGCCATTCTGCTCGCCTAGCGAACGTGACAGTTCTGCACTTGTCTATAAGTAGCAGGTGCCACTTTTTGAGCCCATACCACTTTTTACCAACTTTTCCATTTTTTGTACTTTCTCTTAGATATTTTACAGCATTGTTTGGAGGGATTTTTGATGCCCTAATTTCATTTCTTTTCATCTAGCAACCATCTTCCACAAAAAGAAGGTGGATTCCCATCCAACTTCGATCATTCGACTTGGATGTTGATCAACCCTCTTTTCTTACTTGCCGACCAAGCTACCATGAAAATGAGTAGCTAAGTCTTCCATTTGTCAAGGTTAGATGTAGGTGATTGCTAGCTTTGTGTGTAAATGTAAGGATCCTCATATGTAAACTCTTTAACGGTAAATATATGATGAAAACTTTGTTTCTATTTAAAACTCTTTGTGTTGGTATTTGATCGAGAGATGTTTACCGATTCTTGACCTAGGTTTTCATCCAAACTTGTTTGTTAGCTAGAGATAGTAACGAATGATTTTGTTCACCATAAGGTTGAACCAAAACGTTGTCTTTTTGATAGATTGTGTTCGAGAGAAACAATGGATCAAAATGACAAAACTCACAATGGGTGTTCGAGAGAAACGCATTGAGAGGACTTTGTGAAATTATTTATCATCTAAAGGAGTTTATAAGATTGTTGACCGAGCAAATACATGCAAAGCAAATGTAATCATTGAAACCTAACTCTGACAATATTTCTCATATTAATCAAAACGTAACTTTTACCGCAATTAATTACTTTGTATGCAAGATAACTTGATTAAAACCCAAAACCCTAGTGTTACATTAAGTTAAGATTAATTCAACCATTGAACGGCAGTGATATCTTACAATCTCTGTGGATACGATAACAAAACCCGACACTTAAAAACTGTCTCAACAAAATGGCGCCGTTGCCGGGGATTGTAAATTGATATTGCGAGCATCGCATTGGTTGTTTAAGTTTTAACTTGTGAATTTTTGACTTGTGCTTGTAATTTGTTTGGTTTAGTGTGCAGCTTACGTTTTATGCGAGGGAAAATCCCTGTGGACGAACTTCTTTTTGATCCGGAGATCGAGAGAACCGCAAGGAGGCTCAATAGCAAAACAAGACGTAGGAGGCAACAGGCTAGGCAACGCCAAGAGCAAGGAGAAAGTTCTTCAACCACAAATCCACACCCATTCGTACCAAACATGGAGCCACAACCACCACCACCGATTTCTACTCCATGTATCAACAGTCCAAGGAACACCGCTCAGTTTGCCAACCAAACTGGAAGGCAAGCTGAGATGAAGACGGGAACTCTGAATTTATTGTATGGGAGTCCATTCACCGGAATGGACCATGAAGACCCATTTGCTTTTCTCACAAAATTCTATGAGATAGCATTGGCTGCCGGAGTGGATCAGGCTCAGGAGCTTCCGTTGTTCATACGTTTATTTCCTCACGCTTTGCTCGGTAAAGCAAAGGATTGGTATCTCGATCAAACACCTGCCGTAATGACAGATTGGAATGTGTTAGAGGAGAAATTCATTGAAAGATTTTTCTCTCATAACCGATTCATGGAATCAAAGACGGCCATCTCGGTGTTTTCTCAAGGAACCAGTGAATCGTTGAATGAAGCGTGGGAGAGATTCAAGTCCATGCTAAGGAAATGTAAAGGGCATGGATTTGATGAATTAACTCAAATCCATATCTTCAGAAATGGACTTCAACCAAACTGTAAGACGTTGTTGGATGCCACCTCGGGTGGCTCGTTGATGTCAAAGAGTGCCGAAGAAGCCACCAACATTATCAACCGTATGGCTTTGAATGATCTTCAAAGTCAAAGTCGTGGAAGTTCTTTGAAGAAGGCGGGAGTGCTTGAGTTAGGGACGAATGATGCCATACTTGCCCAAAACAAGCTCATCTCACAACAAGTGGAACTTTTAACGCAACAAATCAAAGAGTTAAGAGAACCGTCAAAAGTTAAACAAATAGCTTGTTGTGAACTTTGTAAAGGTGAACATGACACCGGATTTTGTCCACCTCCCGGTTTTGACGAAGTAAATTACATGGCCAATCAACGGGACTATCAACCAAGACAACAACAACCTTATCAACCGCACCCTCAACAACAACAACAACAACAACAACAATTCCAAGGGAACCAAGGGTTCCAACCTAGAAGCAACTATTATCATAACCAAGGTTATGGAGGTGGTTCTTCTAGCCGTCAAAATCCTCCCCAAAATCCGTATCAATCTCAACAACCGCCGGTAGTAAATTCTAAATTGGAAGAGACATTGACGCAATTCATGCAAATGTCAATGGCAAATCAAAAGAGTAATGACGCGGCCATAAAAAATCTTGAAACTCAAGTTGGGCAACTTGCCAAGCAACTAGCTGAACAACAAACCAGTCCTTCTTTCTCGGCCAATACACAAACAAATCCTAAGGAGCATTGTAAGGCGATTATGACGAGAAGTGGAAGGGAGTTGGGTAGTGAAAATGAAAAACGAGTTGAGAGTGAACTAAGAGAGAAAGAGAAGGAGATTGAGGAGGAGATAGTGGAAGAAAATGTTGATGGTGAAGTAGGAGTGTGGAGTGATGAGGAAGTAGTTGAAAAGAATAAAAATAATGGTGAAGTTGAAAATGAAAAAAATGTGGAGATTGAGGAGAATAAAAATGATGAGGTAATAAGGGAGGTAGTGAAGAAGCCGAGATGGAAAAGCGCTAGAGTAGCGAAAGGGAAGGAGGTAGTGAGCGCTACTCCTGTCCAAAACCTTCCTTACCCTCATGCCCCTTCCAAAAGGGAAAATGAACGGCATTACGCCCGGTTCATGGATATTTTTAAGCAATTACAAATAAACATTCCGTTTGCTGAAGCTTTGGAACAAATGCCAAAGTATGCCAAGTTCATGAAGGACATACTAACCAAAAAGCGGAGGTATACGGAACCGGAGACCATCGTCCTTGATGCGAGCTGTAGTGCCATCATTCAAAGGACGCTTCCTAAGAAAGAGGTTGATCCGGGAAGAGTTACATTGCCGGTTAAAATTGGTGATGTGTATGTCGGAAAGGGACTTATTGACTTGGGGTCGAGCATAAATCTTATACCTTTGTCAATTATCAAGAGGCTTGGCAACATCGAGATTAAGTCCATCCGAATGACATTACAATTGGCGGATAAGTCGACGACCCATCCTCATGGCGTAGCCCAAGATGTGTTGGTGAAGGTCGACAAATTCTTTTTCCCGGTGGATTTTATTGTAATTGATATGGAGGAAGATGATGATGCTCCGCTCATATTGGGCCGACCATTCATGAAGACCGCAAGAATGATGATTGATGTTGATGACGGTTTAATGAAGGTGCGTGTTCAAAATGAGGAGGTCACATTTGATCTATTCGAGGCGATGAAGCATTCCAAGGATCGAAATGATAGCTTTCGCATCGATGTGATCGAAGACGCTATTATGGAAGTTTCAAAGCATATCCACGAGATATCTCCTATGGAGTTAGCTCTCGACGACTCATTGGAGGTTTTCACTGTTGAGGAGGAGCTAGCTCTTGAGGAATGTTTGAAGGAACTTGATAGCTTGGAAGACCTACAACCGTGGGAAATAGAGGAAGAAAATTTGAAGAAGGAGGTAATTGATGAGAAAGCGCCAATTGAATTAAAAGAGTTACCTTCGACTTTGAAATATGTGTTTTTAGATGAGACCGAGGCAAAACCGGTCATCATAAGCAACCTTTTGACAATTGAAGAAGAAGCCCGTCTCATATTTGTGCTAAAGACCAATCAAGAAGCTATGGGTTGGACTCTTTCCGATCTTAAAGGAATTAGTCCATCCTATTGTATGCACAAGATTTTGATGGAGGAGGATTTCAAGCCGGTGGCTCAACCACAACGCCGCTTAAATCCTACAATGAAAGAGGTTGTAAGAAAGGAGGTGGTGAAGCTTTTGGATGCGGGAATGATTTACCCGATCTCGGATAGTCCGTGGGTTAGTCCCGTGCACGTGGTCCCGAAGAAGGGTAGAATGACCGTAATCCGTAATGACAAAGACGAATTGATCCCGACTAAAGTTGCCACGGGATGGAGAATGTGTATAGATTATAGACGGTTGAATACCGCGACTCGTAAGGACCATTTTCCACTCCCATTTATGGATCAAATGCTTGAAAGACTATCGGGCCAACAATACTACTGTTTTTTAGACGGCTACTCCGGGTACAACCAAATTGCGGTTGACCCGGTTGATCATGAGAAGACGGCTTTCACGTGTCCGTTTGGAGTGTTCGCATACAGAAAAATGCCTTTTGGGCTTTGCAATGCGCCGGCGACATTCCAACGATGTGTCCAAGCTATTTTTGCCGATCTAATAGAGAAAACAATGGAAGTCTTCATGGATGACTTCTCGGTGTTTGGTGGGATGTTTAGTCTATGCTTGGCAAATTTGAAGACGGTGTTGGAAAGGTGTGTGAAGACTAATTTGGTGCTAAATTGGGAAAAGTGTCACTTTATGGTGACCGAGGGGATTGTGCTAGGCCACAAAGTCTCTAAAAGGGGGCTTGAAGTGGATAGAGCTAAGGTTGATGTAATTGAAAAATTACCCCCTCCGGTCAATGTGAAGGGCATCCGTAGTTTTTTGGGGCACGCGGGGTTCTACCGGCGCTTTATCAAGGACTTCTCAAAGGTGGCTAAACCTTTGAGCAATTTACTCGCCAAAGATCAGGTATTTCTCTTCACCGACGATTGTTTGCAAGCTTTCGAGGTTTTAAAAGAAAAATTGGTTACCGCTCCAATAATAGTCGCTCCCGATTGGAATGAAAATTTTGAACTAATGTGTGACGCGAGTGACTATGCCGTTGGAGCGGTACTTGGCCAAAGAAAGGACAAAACTTTTCATGCTATACATTATGCGAGCAAGGTTCTTAACGAGGCTCAAATAAATTATGCCACAACGGAAAAAGAACTACTCGCAATAGTGTATGCGCTAGAAAAGTTTAGGTCCTATCTTATAGGGTCTAAAGTCGTGGTGTACACCGACCACGCGGCGATTAAATATCTGCTGACCAAGCCGGATTCGAAGCAAAGGCTCATCCGTTGGATCCTCTTGTTACAAGAATTCGATGTCGAAATTAAAGACAAGAAGGGGTCGGAAAACTTGGTAGCGGATCATTTATCCCGCTTGGTGAATGTCGAGGTTACCGCATCTGAAAAGGAAATCCGGGAAGAATTTCCTGATGAAAAATTGTTTAAGGTTCAAGTTAGGCCGTGGTTTGCAGACTTTGCAAACCACAAGGCTAGTGGTTGTGTGCCGGCCGATCTAACTTCGAACCAAAAGAGGAAGTTCCTTTCGGATGCGAAGTATTATGTTTGGGATGACCCATACTTGTTTAAGTTGGGTAGCGATAACCTGTTAAGGAGATGCGTAACTGGTGATGAAGCCCAGAGCATCCTTTGGCATTGTCACAACTCGCCTTATGGCGGTCATTATAATGGGGTTAGAACGGCCACTAAAATTCTTCAATCGGGATTTTATTGGCCAACTATTTTTAAAGACGCACATACCCATGCGCAAAGTTGTGACAGTTGCCAAAGAAGTGGTGGGATAGGTAAGAGAGATGAGATGCCTCTCCAAAATATCCAAGAAGTGGAAGTGTTCGATTGTTGGGGCATAGATTTTGTTGGACCTTTCCCACCCTCTTACGGGAATGAGTACATGCTTGTAGCTGTTGATTATGTCTCTAAGTGGGTTGAGGCGATTGCCTCACCTCGGGCGGATGCCAAAACGGTGATAAAATTTTTAAAGAAAAACATCTTTTCCCGTTTTGGAACACCCCGAGTGTTGATAAGTGACGGAGGGTCACACTTTTGCAATGCACCTTTGGAAACAATTCTAAAACATTATGGTGTGTCGCATAGGGTGACAACTCCGTACCACCCTCAGGCTAACGGGCAAGCGGAGGTCTCTAATCGAGAGATTAAGAGAATCCTAGAAAAAACCGTGTCTAATTCTAAAAAAGAGTGGTCCCAAAAATTGGACGAAGCATTATGGGCCTACCGTACGGCCTTTAAAGCTCCAATTGGCCTAACTCCGTTTCAATTGGTATTTGGTAAAACTTGCCATTTGCCGGTTGAATTGGAGCACAAGGCCTTGTGGGCCCTAAAATTTCTAAATTTTGAACATGAGTTGGCCGGTAACAAAAGGAAAGTACAACTACTTGAGTTGGAGGAGATGCGCAATGCCGCATACCACTCAAGTTGGTTGTACAAGGAAAAAGCAAAGAAGTATCATGACAAGAAGATCCGGACCAAAGAATTCGTGCCCGGACAATTGGTCTTATTGTTCAACTCCCGGTTGAAGTTGTTTCCCGGGAAGTTGAAATCAAAATGGTCCGGGCCATTTCGGGTGAAAGAAGTAAAAGAGTACGGGGCCATTATCATTGAAGACATGGACGAGAAAGACAGTTGGACCGTGAACGGCCAACGATTGAAAGTGTATCTCGGCGGTCATGTGGATCGCGAGAGTTGTGCTCAGCCGCTCGATGCTCCTCTGTGAGCATCGCACCGTCGAGCTTAGCCGACGTTAAACAAGCGCTAGTTGGGAGGCACCCCAACATTGTAAGTATTTCCTGTTTTATGTTTGATGTTGTATGAGTATTGTGTGCTTTTTCAGGCTGGATGACATGCAAGTGCTGCATTTGCAAAAGCACTTGCTGTCATGCTCGCTTGCAGCTCGCTAGGCGAGGCTGCAGCGAGCGCGCTCGCTGGCTGTTCGCTAGGCGAGGCAGTAGCGAGCGCACCAGTACTGTTCTATTTAAACAGTTCAGCAGGGCAGTTTTGCCCTTACCCTAAAAATTCTTCTAAACTGCTCTGCTGAAGAGTGCGATTTGCCTTCTCAAATTCTCTACTGTGCATCCATATCAACAACATTTGTGTGTCGGTCAATTGCAAACACTTCCCACTTCTCCTTTCCAAATCCGTTTACCTCAAGGTTTGCCCTATTGCATGTTTCTTTTGTTGCATTATTTATTTCCAAATTTGAATGGTAAATAGGATAGGTGTGATAGGAACCTTGAGGTTGCATGCAATTTTGGGAGTTTGCAATGTTGTGCATTTAGGTTTTTAAATTGGGGATTTACTCTTACTTAGGTTTTCCATGAAATTAGGTATCCCCAATAGCATAGAACAATTCATAGTCATGAGAAATCATTGGGTTTTGCTGTGGAAACCTTGTATGTACGGGTTTTGGGGGAAACAATTTTGAAAATGCAGAAAACCCCAAAACCCGTAAGGTTCGCTAGCACTCGCTAGGCGAACCTGGGGCGAGCATTCGCTGCCACTTCGCTAGGCGAAGCAGCAGCGAGCAAACCAGTCCCTTATAAAAACTGTTTTGGTTCTAATCTGTTTGTTTCGTGTTTGTTGCTTTATCTCTTGTTTTGCAGAATGGAGTCAAGATCTAGTGCTGGCAAGAAAAGAAAGGGAGCGGCAACTACTTCACGAACCGTGCCGATCCAATTCGATACCGACAAGTTTGTCGGTGCAAAGCAAGCGGCACGGTACATCGCTTTGGAGAAGCGAAAAATTTTGCCTGAGAAGCGTTTTCTGATCAACCCACAGGGCACGTATAGGAGTTTTGCCGGGTTGATCGATACAAAGAAATGGGATAGGTTGATAAATCCCTTGGAACACTATGACATCGCTACAGTGCGGGAGTTCTACGCTAACGCATTGCCAGATGATGATGAGCCCTTCACTTGGGTCTCTAGAGTGGCCGGTCGGCCAGTTCCTTTTGACAGGGATACGATCAACCAAATCCTCGGGGAGCCGCTTCAGCTGGGTGCTGACCAAAGAGACCAGTACCATATTGACCTCCGGCTGCACAAGGATGTCCCAGCAATTACGGCCGCCCTGCTTTTACCTGGGAAATCAGTTGAGCCGAACCCATCTGGGGTTCCTGTGAGATATCATCGGGAGGACATGACTCCCATGGCTCAGCTGATTCTACTTCTGGTTTTGACCAACATCCAACCCAAATCCCACACCTCTACTGTGCCGATCCCAGTGGCACATTTAGTACATTCCATCCTCGCCAATGTCGAGATTGATGTGGCGAGGATCATTGCCAATGAGCTGAAGACGGTAATAGAGAGCGGACTGAAGTCGGGGGCTCGGGTGAATTGCCCCCTTGCATTCCCTTGTTTGATTATGAGTCTGTGCATTAAGGCACGAGTGCGACTTCCGTCTCGGGGTCAGGTTAGGATCCCGGCTCCTATTGATGACCGGTATGTGGCAAAATACTGCAGAGCTAAGGCCACCGGCAGCAGTGCAGCCTCAGGTAGCACTAGGGTTTCTGATGGTCCTAGTGCTTCTACTCCCAGGGTCGATCCATACCTGCGGGCTGCGTGTGAATTCAATTTCGAGTGGATGGCAGCATCGCAGAGGGCTATGATTGACATGCACGACTCGATGCAGCGTTTGCAGCTGCAGGGTAGTGGTGCACATGCTTTGATGACACGGGAGCAGTTTCTGACTAATGCAAATTGGCCCGTGGACGTGCCAGTCTATTCTGAGGGGGTGGGAGCTGACGCTGATGATGATGATGAGGATGATGATGAGGCGACCGGTTCTGAGGCCGGTAGTGAGGAGGAGTCTTGAGCCCTTTGTGGGTTAAGTTTTTGTTTTTGTATTTCAGTTTTTATTATGGCATTTTTATTTGTACTTTTGAATTTTGTATTTTGACCATGGGTTGTACTATTGGGGTGTTTTGTCCCCCACGAACAAAATTTTATTTTTCAGTTAATGATATTTATGTTTGTTGTTAATTTTGTGTGTTTAATAAATTTTTGGTTGAATGAGTGGCAAACCCTTCTAGATTGGTTGCTCCTCAAGAAGTACCCAATGAAGGTGCATCCGAGCTTGGATGGCAATGATAAGAATAACAAGTGAATGAAGCTAAGGTACATGGTTACCGTCGGCTAGAATTTTAGAATGCATTAGGAACTTTACTCTTTTTGGTAAATTGAATATTGTCTTTGTGCAACATAATTGAATGAATGTTTCATCTAGAACCTAAAACCACAAAGTGTGAGGAAACCTCCATTGTTCACTTAAATGCTGGATTCTAATAAGTTTTGTTGATTCATGTGATTCATTATTTGTCTGTTATTATTGTGAAATTGTGGAAGCAATTAGAAATGATCAAGGCACTTGTTTTCTTTCGAGCACAACTACATCCAAAAACAACTTACCTGTGAGCAGAGAGAGTATTTGTTAACCCCTTTGAGCCTAAACAGTTGAATCTCGGCTTGAAATAAAGCGAGATCTCAAAAATCTTTTTTTTTACAACCCGGAAAATATTGATTATTGTTCTTTTGCCGTAAAAAGGTAAGAGCATTCACTTAGGGTGTGGAAGAAATAAGTTGGGGAGAACGAAAAAGAATTGGTAAGCACCACAACTCTTGAAAAAGAAAAGAAAAACCGAGCAAGCATAGAAAAATATATGTATAGAAAATATAGAAAAGAAACATCTGTTTTGTATATTTGATGTGAAAGAAAAGAACAAAAATATAAAGAATGAAAATGAATGCTTGCTTGGAAGAAAAATAGTGAAAAATAAGAGTTGAGTTGTGGAATATGTGTTGTGAAGGTTACAAATAAGAAACAGATGAAACAAGTCGAGTAGTGTGAATAATACTGTGAATGTCTCTTTTGCATCGGCACTTTCGTTTCAATGGCCTTAGAAATGACCCTTGTTTGTTAACCTGACCAAGCTTCAACCGAAAAGCCCTTAGTGATCTTTATGCTTCCACAGTACCATTTTTAATTGATTAGACATTGTATGAATCTGTTTGATTTCTTCATTATTTGTTAGAGAGCGAGATTAGTCCCGCGGTTGCAAACGCGCAAAATCTTCATTCCTTATTCGAAGAGGAGAGATAGGATGATTCATTCAGAAGAGTATTGTTGTAGATAGATAAATATTTTGCATTGCTATTTAAGTTTAAGTTCCTAGGTATTATTTTATTCAAACCGTTGGGAACTTGTATATGCGAATTTCGCTTGTGTTTGAGCCGTTTATCCAACTTCGGAGAAACTGTTTCTTTATGCAAATCCTCTTGTCTTTCAAGAGGCATACTTTGCTTGAGGACA
The DNA here is from genome assembly GCF_024323335.1 of Lathyrus oleraceus. Taxonomy (NCBI): domain Eukaryota; kingdom Viridiplantae; phylum Streptophyta; class Magnoliopsida; order Fabales; family Fabaceae; genus Lathyrus; species Lathyrus oleraceus. The sequence goes on from NC_066580.1 coordinate 449,931,542, forward strand.
AGCAAGAATCTAGTTGGGGAGAGTTGTTAGATGCCCAAAAGTGCTTATTTGAGTTATCATATGTGGGCATCTTTCACTCTTTTGCCTTGCTAAAATTGTCAAAATCACATTTATTTTACATGGAATGCGTACATTGATAAACAAGCTTGGTGCCTTTGATGTGTTTGTTATTGTGCAGGAAAGGCATGAATTAATTGATAATAAAGACACAAGAGAATTGGCAAAGGAACCAAAGCAAAGGAGCATTTCATCTGCCAGCTCGCTAGGCGAGGATGTGGCGAAGCAAAACCTTCGCTAGGCGAGCTCCTGGCGAAAGGCTCCAGTAAATTGGTTAATTAATTCGCTAGGCGAACTGAAGGCGAAGTGGCAGCGAATTCAGTCTGCTTTGGTGAAAAGAGCAGCCAGCACTAGCTCGCTAGGCGAGGCTCTAGCGAGTCCCCAGCGAGCATTCCAGTAGCAAAACCTCTCAACCTCGCTGGGGCGAAGGTTGAAGCGAGTTCTTCGCTAGGCGAAGGTCTGTTCGCTAGGCGAACATGACAGTTCCACAGGCCCAGTTTTCTCTGGGCGCAAGGGCATTTTGTGCCCATTTTTGACCTTCGCTAGGCGAGCCATTCTGCTCGCCTAGCGAACGTGACAGTTCTGCACTTGTCTATAAGTAGCAGGTGCCACTTTTTGAGCCCATACCACTTTTTACCAACTTTTCCATTTTTTGTACTTTCTCTTAGATATTTTACAGCATTGTTTGGAGGGATTTTTGATGCCCTAATTTCATTTCTTTTCATCTAGCAACCATCTTCCACAAAAAGAAGGTGGATTCCCATCCAACTTCGATCATTCGACTTGGATGTTGATCAACCCTCTTTTCTTACTTGCCGACCAAGCTACCATGAAAATGAGTAGCTAAGTCTTCCATTTGTCAAGGTTAGATGTAGGTGATTGCTAGCTTTGTGTGTAAATGTAAGGATCCTCATATGTAAACTCTTTAACGGTAAATATATGATGAAAACTTTGTTTCTATTTAAAACTCTTTGTGTTGGTATTTGATCGAGAGATGTTTACCGATTCTTGACCTAGGTTTTCATCCAAACTTGTTTGTTAGCTAGAGATAGTAACGAATGATTTTGTTCACCATAAGGTTGAACCAAAACGTTGTCTTTTTGATAGATTGTGTTCGAGAGAAACAATGGATCAAAATGACAAAACTCACAATGGGTGTTCGAGAGAAACGCATTGAGAGGACTTTGTGAAATTATTTATCATCTAAAGGAGTTTATAAGATTGTTGACCGAGCAAATACATGCAAAGCAAATGTAATCATTGAAACCTAACTCTGACAATATTTCTCATATTAATCAAAACGTAACTTTTACCGCAATTAATTACTTTGTATGCAAGATAACTTGATTAAAACCCAAAACCCTAGTGTTACATTAAGTTAAGATTAATTCAACCATTGAACGGCAGTGATATCTTACAATCTCTGTGGATACGATAACAAAACCCGACACTTAAAAATTGTCTCAACAGTAGCAACATTGGTAATCCAAATCAAAGGCTCAGATTAGAACGTGGGAACCATATCAAATGGCTTGCACTGTGCCAACGCATCATCGAAGCCCTAGCTCCGGTCATCTTCTCTAGTGGCCTCCACCGGACTGGTCCAACTAAAACATTCATGAAAATGGAAGATCCATACACTATTTTGAAGAGAAAAACACGAGGAGGAAGAATCTTACCTCCACTTCTTCCAATTCTCACTATATAAAGAGATATGTGGAATTGAAAAATGAGGAGGATGAACTGAGTTGCTTCGATTTCACCTAAAAGCAACTCAATCTTGTTCCTACATTGGTAGGACTTCAGCCAACCAAATATTAAGAGAAATGATGGAGAATTGAGGGAGAATTGAAGAAGGAAAGTTTCTGAAAATTCACCTTCTGTTTGCAGTGATGAAGCTCGATCTCAATTCCAATCCACTTGGCTTTGCTTCTACTAGCTTGTAGGAGATTATTTGGATGCAAAAAAGGGTTGAACCCTTGGAGTTTCAATTCCAAAACAGGATGGGAATCAAAACTCGATTTCAAGAGAAATCTTCAAGAAATTCTATCAATGAAGGGTGGGAGAGTTTGCAGGTCAAAGCTTAGGCTAAGGGTTTTCAATTCTTAGCAGAATGACATGTATTTATAGCCTCAAAGATTCATTTCCACACACTTCCAAAAAATGGTCAAAAATAACAACTTGGTGTGCATGGTTGCATGGGCATGCAACAAGGCCCAAATAATGATGTGATCCAATTCCAATTCGTGTGCAATTGATGCTGAAGTCATAACATGAAGCCATGTAATGTGAATTATCATTTGAGTGCAAAAATTGCCAAAATAAACCAAACAAAGGAACCATGTGCAAGTCCCTTAATTTTGATCCAAATGCCATGATCTTGGACTCTTTGGAAAGCTAGAATGAAGGGGAACATATTTGATGTTGAAACGTTTTCCATTTGAAGCTTGGACCATGATGAATTTTGGTGTGGAAGTTGGAAGAATCAAACATGGTTGAAATTTTCTAAGTTAAAAGTCAAATAACCACTTTTTCCACCTTGAATAACTTTTGTTATGAGCTTCAAATGACTTTGGTTCCTTCTTCAAAGTTGTAGCTATTTCAATCGTCTTAAATTTGGGAACAAATGTGACACCATTTGAATCTTGCATGAGGAAGTTATGGATTTTAGAAGTTGAGGAAATTGCTTGTTCAATGATGATGGCCCAAAATGACCTATAATGTTTCGTCTTAGTACATGCCCTTGCAAGTGAAATTTGACTTTTCTCAAAGCAGAAAAGTTGCATAAGACATATTGAAATTAATCATGAAACTTGGATGTTCTTCATATCACAAAAAGTGAGAAAGTTATGGTCCTTGGAAGTTGACCTTCTATCTAGGGCACAAACAAAATGACCTATAATCTTTCACCATAAAAAATGACTTTACAAGCAAACTTAGCTCTTGATGCCAACATAAAAGTTGTTTAGAGTGTAATAAAGAGAAACTTTTCTCTTGGGATCATTTTCATATGATAAAACTTATAGGAGATAGGGACTAGGGAACCCTAGATTTGACCAGTTGACTTTCTCTAGTCAACCCCTTATAACCAACTTGCAAACTTGAAGTTCCTTTGCTCTTTGGGGATCATGGAGAATAACATATGCATAATATTAAGTATAATAGAGTATCCCTTGATATATTTTACCAAATACTGAAGAAACTTGTTGAGGAAGACACATAAGATACTCAGACGAATTAGAGCTTCCAAGGCAAACAAGCTTCAAACTCTTGATGAAATCTTGATTAAATTGACAAATAAAGAACATAGGGATCCATATATGATTCTTAGAACCATCATGAACCTTTGATAACTCGATACCTTGCACTGAGGGTCTCAAACCCTAAATATGAGCTTGATGAGGCACAAATGGATGCACACACTACCTACAAAAGAATTAAAACTATGCTAGACATATTTTTGGTATTTTGGTTAGTAAACAAATAAAAACAAAGTATGATACAATCACAAATGTGCTTGGAGATCTCTCCCAATGAATGAGGGGTGAGGAGGATACCAAGGTGTGATCCCAAAGCCAATGCAAATGATGAGATGGCATGAGGGATCTTATGGGTCAAAATTGGGTTCTTACAGCTGCCCTTACTTAAGGATATTCTATCTGAGGATGTGAAGGTTAAAATCTTCATATTGACTCGGTAGAATAGACTTAAATAGCAACACCAAGAATCAAATTTTGGTCCCTAAGAGACCTCATGATGCATATGATATGAATGCATAAAATAATCTTTGTGGGGATATGTTGCCACAAAGGAAAAGAATCCGGAGAGACTGAAAGTCCATTGGAGCATAATGCATTCCATAAGAAAAACTCACTGGGGAGCAGAGACTCTGAAGATAAAAGGCTATGTGTAGGTCAGGCTACGACTTAAAAACTGCTGGAGATGCGAGGGGATTTCCATGAAAATAAATCAATGGAATGACTCGGCTGCAAGGGAAGGAAATCTGCATGTATCGGGATAACATCAATACAACAAAAGACATATGCAGGGGAAGAGAGTAGATCAGAACGAAGCTGAAATACTCAAACAAACAAAAGGGAATTCGATTCCACAAAGAAATATGAACCTAAACTCAACTGGGGAAGAAAAAAACTTCAACACATGAGTAAAAGGAGATATATTATCTACCACCGATTATTTGGTAGGAAAATAATATACTCCGGTAGAGGGACATCCGTTACCGGTTAAGGTAAACATATCAAGGATGACTAGCTAAGGAAAAAGTGAGGAATATTCATTACTGATTACTGGGTAAGACAAAACTACTGGGAAAAAGAAACAAATATGATTTACAACTACCGGTTTACTGGGTAGAGGACCAAAGAGAGAGTATTTGTCATTGGTTAAAGTGAACATATCAAGGATAAACTCAAAAGGAAGAATATTTGTCACCGGTTAAAGTGAACATATCAAGGATAAACTGTCGGGAAAAATAGGATTTACAACCACCTTTTTACTGGGTAGAAGACCAAAGAGAGAATATCTATCACCGATTAAAGTGAACATATCAAGGATAGACTCAGCAGGGGAGAAAAGGATTTAAATATACCATTTACTGGGCAGAACACCAAACAAGTCAGATTTACAACTACCTTTTTATTGGGTAGAAGACCACAAATAGGATTTATAACTAGACCTCAAATAGGATTTACAACTACCTTTTGACTGGGTATAAGACCAAACAGGAAGAATATCCGTCACCTGTTAAGATGAACATATCAAGGATAGACTTGTTGGGTAAACGAAAAAACGAATCCGCTGGAGAAAACAAAGAAGTAAATTACCTTTTACCGGTTACTGGGTAAATCAACAAATAAATTACTCAACCATCAAGAAGGATATTACCGGATACTGGGTAATAAATTCGTGGGGACCAAAAGATCTATCTAGGTAAGAACTAGAAAGAAACGGTCAATCAAGACTCAACCCCATGAGGATATAACTCAAGGGGAGTAGTTCCAATCCAGATAAGGAACTGAGGAGGAAACAGAAATAACAATCATCCACGAGGAAATAACTCAGTGGGGAAGAAGAAATGATAAGCTTTTTATGCTTAAGGGGATAACTCTCTACATTGAAGGAGGACAAACACACCAAATCTGCACGGAATAATATCACCAAAGCAGGGGATCAGAAAAAAGGTCAATGTGTAAAAATGCACAATGAAATATTTGATGCTATGTTTATGCATGTATATATGCATGAGTATGTATATGATTATGCTGACAAATGAGCACAAAGGATACAAACATGAAGATCCAATCATCACTACTAGATACTCGGCTAATCTCAATAAGATAAAAACACCAACTAGAGAACCTGCTAGGAATGAAAATAAATCAACGAGGATATAAATCCTAACTTCAAATATATTCAATCCTGGGGATGGCATACAAACAAGTGCTCAAGGCAGTCTAGGGATATCACAATCCAAATTAAGGCTTAACTCTAGCTAGGGAAAGACATGGAGAACATGCATCCGACCAAAAATGGTGAAGAACTCAGCGCTCAAAGGAAATGAAGAATATATATATCAGTAGCAGTCTCGGGGATGAAAATAAATCCAACTCAAAACTCACCTCTCATAAGAGGAGGAGACACTTCTAGGGGATAAGCCAAGACTGATAAAGATCTCGTTTAAAACTCAAACTCTTTAGGAGAGGAGAAAATACAGCTTGGTCAACTTCACAGGGACGAAAGCACTGCTGAGAATATCAACCAAAATAATGAGGATGAAGGGAGATCTGCTAAGGATACACATCTCAAGCTAAGTAATATATATACTTCAAAGAAACAAGTCAATGTTGTGGGGGATTTTATGTCAACACCATATCAAATTGGGGACAAACCCTATAGGGGACGACTACATCAAATACTGCTCAAAATCAAACACTATCTAAAATGAGGAGATATTATATCAGAAGATGAAGCTCCACTGGGGATCCATGTCACAATAAGAGGTAAAACCCTGAGTGGGGAACTAGACAATCTACTAGGGATTCAACAATTTTCCAGGACAAATCAAAGGCCATACGAGGATGCAAATCAGCAACCAATTCCTTAAAAGGAAAACAACAATCATCAGACTCTTCTTGAGATTGAGAAATAAACCAATTTCAAGGTACCAAAAAAAATCAACCAGACAGCTGAGGACTCTGAGGGGAGACACTGCCACGACTATGCAACCACTAGATAAAGGTGATTACCACGCGTACAACACATTGACCAAGGCGTACGATGGAACTTGCGCGTTTGGCCATCAGATCTTCCACCTCAATTAATGAGGGAGATCTGATGGGCCTTGTTTTTTTGTATTTTCTGATTTTTCATTTAATCCACTTATTTTGATTAATTCATATTAATTTCATTTTTAATCCAAAAAATATGGGACTTTCACCAAAAATCTTTAAATATTTTCCTCTTTAATTTTATGAATTAAAATTATTTTTTGGATTAATTTTGATATTTTTCATGAATTAATTATTTTTGTGCATATTTTTAATTGTTTAAAAATACTTCTGACTTTTCAAAAATCATGAAATTTTTTGTCTAAGGTCCTTTGACCTTGTTTGACCTAGGATAGATCTCTTGACCATTTATTTGGTGTTTTAAAGAGGTTTTAGGTTTTGACCAAACTAAATTTAATTAAAATGCATTTTTAATTTGATTTTTAATTGATTAATTGTATAAAAATTATGTTGCCCCATTTTTATTGACTTATGATGTTTGACTATTTGGCCTTGGTCAAGGTTGATTTAACTTTTGTTAAGTTAAAATCATTGGATTTAAGGGATTGATGAAATGTATATTTCATCTCCCAAAATGAATGATTGATTTTAATTTGATAAAATTCCTCCCATGATCAATTTGTGTTTCTCTTATCTCCCCTCCCTCTTCATCTTCAATCCCTTTCTTTCCCATCCCTTTCATTGACCAATGAAATCGCAACATCCTAAGGCTAATTGGTTCATCAATAGCCTTGTGTTAGATGAACCAATACAAGTATGGATGGGATAGGTCCATCCTTTTGATCTTTTTCTTTTAGTGTGTGGTAGGTTTTAGGAGTTTGGTCCATTATACCAAATATCTAACATGCATTAGCACCTAAATTTTTATTGTCCGACCTCAGATAGTTGTGACTTCTACATAAGTCCAATTACGATTGCTTAACATAGAGCTAAATTTGACCCTAAAGGCATAGCATTCTAGTAAGTGAGATTGTACATCTCCCATATTTCATGATATCATGTGGAAACTTGGTCTTTTTTCCTTTCTTTGGAAGATGTCTTGGTTCAAGGATTCATGCTTCTGAATAGATGGTTGAGTGTTCTCCAAAGAATGACTTAATCAATTGAAAAGAAAAACAACACTAACATCTAATCAACTAACATTTGACTAACTTGTATTAATATTGTTTTTATTTTCAAGTCATTTACTTTATGCAATTTAAATTCAAGTCATTTACCAGTCATTTGTCATTTACATAGCATTTAATTTGTTTATGTTTATGTCATTTTCACTTTGCTGATTTGAGCCATATATTGTGATTGTATATATTTGTTTGTGTATTTTGTTTGTGTTTATGTTATTAGGACCTTAAAATACTTAATAAACAACAAAAACCCTAAAAAAATGTTTGTGTGGACTGTTGGTTTTGATCTGAGCTTTGGACTTAGAATTAGGCAACATTCCATATGCAAAAGGGACTTGGCCAATGCCAACATTTCTGAGACCAAGTTATTGTGATTTGAGCTTTCATCTGATGCAAGTATTGGGATCCACTTGAATTCATCTGCTACATGGTCTTGATGCAACTATTATTTTGGTCTCATGCTACACCTTATTCTGATAAAAAATCAAGAAGTATTTCATCTAATACATAAGGAGACAAAGAAGATTGTTGGCTATGGAGTTGTTTGCTTGGATGTGGCCATCTTTATTTGATACATTGCTCTTCATATTGCTAATTGCTTATTGATTATTGCTTGATTCAAAGTCCAAATGGAAAGTGGATTTTCTATATGACATTCTTGTCTGTTGGATTGCATCTCATTGGTCAGATCTTTTCAACTCTTAACTTTTAATTTTATGCTTAGGATTAGTCTCTTCATCTTCTCCCACTTCTTAAATTTTAAAATCTCTCCCCTCTTTTCAAAAACTTCTTTGCTTGTGATTTCAGAACTTAGACTTTATTGCAAATTAGAAACTTTAGCCTTATGTCATTGCATTTTTAAACTCTTTTCTTAAATCAAACTTGTAAATGAACTTAACAATATTGACTTAAAATTTTAAAAGACAAAAAGAACTAACACTCACTCAAACTTTTAGGCACTTTGTTCCTCTTTTAAACTTAAATTTTGATTAAAAACAATCCACTCATTTTGAAATTGATACCACGAACTACGAGGTTTTGATCCCTCATTTTTATGTTGGTACGTAGGCACAAGTCCGATGGTCTTGTCAAACACAAAAATATAATTAATGAATTCTTTTCTCATCCCCACACTCTATTTTTCTCAAACATCATTTTATACCAAAAACACATAAACACATAAAAAAGGGCTCCCTAAGAGTACCTAGGACACTTTGAGTGCTAACACCTTCCCTCTATGTAACCAACCCCCTTACCTGTAATCTCTGGCATTTTATTAGTTTTGATTTGAAAACTTCTTATCTTTGGGTTTTGTTCTTACTTTTCCCTTTTCTGTTAGAAACAATAAAAGCGCGATGGCGACTCTAGTTTTATTAACGTTAAGTTTATCCATAACTTAGTGGTCACGAATTTACCACTACAGACCCCAATCACATTTCCACCAGCAGCTAGATCAAGACTTGACAACATGTGGAATATTATGGAGAGCAATGTCTGGTACATATCTCTTGCCATACAGCTTATGGATGGAAATCAAACCACCAATTAAAGCTTCAACAAGCACACTATTATGTTTTTGGTTAATCAAAACTCTAGACAAATGAGAAGGAATTCCATAATCCTTATTCTTCTCTAGCTTCTTCTTCTGACTCACTATTGGTTGTTCAGGGTTGGGAGGACCTCCAGCCTGACCATCAACCTTCCCTTCAAAGACAACTCCTTGCTTGAGTTTCCTAAAGTCCATATATAGTAAATCAAAGGGATGATAGAGATGTTGAAACATCTTGTATGACATCTTGATTTGCTTTTCAAGTTGACAAACTTCATAGATATTTCCTTCTTTAATTTTGAGATCAATACACATATGAGATCCTTTTCTGCAACAATCCTCATGCTTTCTGTACCATGGCTTAGTTTCAGTTTCTAACATGTCTTCCATGATGTCTGAAACATGATAACTACCATCTAAATATTTACATATTTATTTCTCTTAGGTATATTACAGCTACTTTCAAAATAACAATATTCACAAGTGAACACCTTGTGGGAGGAACAAACAACATGAACAAGAATATTAGGCTTACCAAGCCAAACTTGTTGGTGATGCCTTTGAAGCTTATCATTCAATTGAGGATGCATATGTTGATGGTGTGAATTACTATCATACAATTTATAATAGTACAAGGGAATGGAGGAGACACAATTAATGCACTGGTAATCATATTTGACCAGATATAGAGACATGTTACCTGACATTCTGCAATCTGGTTTCCGAGGAGGAGTAATACACTTTGAATTTGATGGCTAAACAATATGAATAACCTCTTTCATGTCTTTGAAAGTCACAACAATGTTTCCTTAATTAGATTTATCTTCTTCATCATTAGTGACATTGGAGGGTTTTCTTTGTTTCCTTGGAAAACTTGAGCATTTAACTTGAATATGTCTAAAATCCTTGCGTTTAAGACATTGGATCTATTTGAGATTTGGTATTTCACCATCTTTTCTTTTATGTTGAACATTACACCTCATGGAGTTGCGTTGCTGATTATCTTGAACATTTAAAGAGACATTATTCTCATATCTCATATCTAATCTTCTCATGACTTTACTAAAGATCTTAGCAAGCCTAATATTTTCTTCATAACCTCTGACTTTATGGGGGAATTAATTGCTTTAGTCAGATGTGAAAAGCATCTCCGACAACACCCTTAACTTTAGGTGGAGAATTAATTACTTTATTCGAACGTGTAAAGAGTCTCTGACATCACCATTGACATTATCAACGCACCAGGCATCGATATCATTTGGCGTACATTGGATTTCCTGACGTTGTTTATAGTCATAAAGAAAAGAATGTTTCAAAAAGCAACATTTCTATTTATTATTTCCATATATATATATATATATATATATATATATATATATATATATATATATATATATATATATATATATATATATATATATATATATATATAATGAACTTGCTATTTGTTATCTGTGAGATCCGGAGAGTAGTTACAGCTGAGATCTCTTGTGATCATTAGGGTGATAATCCTCATATATGTTGCTCAGAATATTATGGAAGGAGTAGGGGTCTACTTGATGATTGGTCGGGATCGACGTGATCGGCTCCTAAATGTCTCTTTCTCATTTTTTTAGACTAAAAGTTGAAGATATGTCTATTTCTTAATGACGTGTAATTTGTATTTTTCTATTCAGATTTTTGTGATAATTTATTACATTTTTTAAATAACAAATCATTTTAAAATAAATACATTATCAATTTTAAATGCAAAAATGTGAAAGTAAGACCAAAATTGTGTGAATTTAAAATATGACGAATATTTTTTGATTGGGATCAAATAGAGGAGTAAAATTATAATTAAAAATATTTAATATTTTAATAATAAATTAACATAATCATTATTTATAAACTATGATCATTTGTAATTAAATACTAATAATTAAAAAAATATTTAGTGTGCTTTATATATATATATATATATATATATATATATATATATATATATATATATATATATATATATATATATATATATATATATATATATATATATATATATATATATATATATAAAAGGAATTGTAAAGTGAACAAATAAGAGAACAAATAAGAAAAGAATTAATAAAAAACCAAAACTCCATTTTAGTTATGTAAGGAATTGTAAAGTGATCATGGCTTATTCACTTTTGCTTTCGGCCACGTCTCATCAAATATTTAGCCCCACTCATGCATTTATACTTCAATCTCATACAACCACGAGGTAATGAATCACTCAAATATATATTAAGTTTGGGAAAGAAGCTTCTTCTGTAGGATAATCCAAAAACTAATGATTCTGAATTTGTTTAAACTTAAACCTTAGTGGGGTTGCTAGTTGCCCCAGAATTCCACCTTTAGTTGAAAAATATTTGAAACAATTTATTCAACTGCTTGGACAAAAAGGAAACTATATTTTTTTTTAGATCAGAAGAGGGCGATGAAGGCTAATCATTTCTATGGATATGAGAAAGAAAATTCTGAATAACTTTTATTTTTTGTATAGAGACTTTGAGGAATATTCAATACAATATTCGTTGGATTAAAACTAAAAATATGATTAGAGATATTACATCGGATTCATAATAAATCGACATAAAATGTAAATGCGGTGTCAATTCTATAAATAAAATTTAGGGCAAAAGATGTAAGTTTTTAAATAAAGGTTCTAAGTTGTTAGTGGAAATTTTATTAGAAAATTCTTATAGATATTATATCAAATTGTGTGGTTTAAGGTCAAACTAGTATAAATCTTAGTGTGATTTCTCTATATCTTATTTTTTATATTTGTGCAATTTATCATACGATCATAATGCTTTGTTTCATCTTATTTTTTTAAAATTGACCAATCTTAAAATTAATCTTTTGCGAAAAAGTTTTCAAAAACTAAATAACACAATTCACCATCCCCTCTCTCTTGTGTTTGAAATCCTTTGGCCAACCAGGGATATCTTTTACAAAAGATTTAAGTTTATAAATAAAAGCTCTAAGTTATTAGTGGAAATCTCATTAGAAAACTCTTATGGATATTATAGCAGATTGTGTGGTTTAAGGTCAAACTAGCATAAATCTTAGTGTGGTCTCTCTATATATCTTATCTTTTATATTTGTGCAATTTATCATCCGATCATAATTCTTTGTTTCATCTTAGTTTTTAAAATTGACCAATCTTAAAATTAATCTTTTGCGAAAAAGTTTTCAAAAACTAAATAACACAATTCATCATCCCCCTCTATCTTGTGTTTGAAATCCTTTGGTCAACAAGGGACATCAGAGTTTAACTTCTGTTATAAAACTAATCGTCTAGGGAGATAAGATGACTTCAAGCGTTTCACTAAACAAACCCTTTGTAAAAAAAAATTGGTTGTTGGGTTGATCTTGTTGCAATAGGTCAAGTTGCTGATAGTAGAAATCTTTATGGAAAACTCTTAGGGACTAGAGTAAGTCGCGTAATTTAAGGTCGAACCAATATAAATTCTAATATGATCTTTATAACTTTATCTCTTTACTTTCTATTCTTTATTTACCTATGACTCAATCTTTCATTCTACTCCCTTCTTAAAACAAACCAATCTAAAACTTACCTTTTATGAATAGTTTTTCAAAAACCAAACAACACATATTTGATGAGAATTCTAAAATTTTTATTAAATCTAAAAAATGCAACCTTCTAAAAAAATAAAATAATTACTTGCATAACATATTTGATAAATTTATCAAAGTGAGAGATAACTTGAATCTCATTCTAGATAATCAAAGAGAAATTTATAGTAAATACGGTCTAGGTTATGAACTAAAATATAATGCTAAAAAGTTTAGTAATATTTGTCATTCTAATAGGATCTCAAAATGTAATACGCATAAATATAACTATTGTTGTAAGAATGGTCATATTGTGTTATCTTGTTTTATTAAAAATAATTGTGTTTCTTCTTTACCTAATATTTATAAGAAAAACCATGAAAATGATTTAAGAAACAATTCTTCTTCATCCTACTTTTAAGATCACAATTCTAATCGGAAATCTAGAAGTTACATGCATTACATGAATGTTATAGGACCTAAAATGATTTGGTATCTAAAGTTACGACTTGGGTTCATAATGCATATATATATTTCAAATGCTAAATGGTATTTTTATAGTTGTTGTTAAAAGCATATGATTGAAGATAGAATTTTGTTTTCCTCTTTTATTACTCCTATAATGGGTGATTTGTCTCATATGGTGATAATAAAAAAGGAAGGATCATAGGTTCAGATGCAATTGATAAGTACCACAATTCAATGATTGGGATGTTTTTTTCTTTAAAGGTATGAAACTTAACTTGTTGAGTCTTATTCAGTTATGTGATAACGGTAATAATGTGACTTTTGATTCATCTGTATGCATGGTCATAAAAATTAAAAATAATCAAACTCTATTTACTAGTTTAAGAAGTGGAGATACCTATACTCCATTTTTTTTATAAAATACCATCACATGGTGTTTTTCTTTTAAGTAAAGAGGACAAATAATGGCTATGGCATACATGAATAGCCCATATCCACATAGACTAATAAATTGGTCCCATAGATTAATAATTGGTTATCCAAACTTGTATTTTGAAAAGAATTGATTGTGTGATGCATATGCCAAATGGGTAAAAGAGTAAATGTCTCCTTTAAAACGAAAAAAATATATTATTTTGACAAAGAGGTCTTTACAACTCTTGCATATGGATCTTTTTGACTCATCTAGAACCGTGACTTTTTGGGGGAATTGATATGCTCTTATAATAATGGATGATTATTTTCGCTATACCGGGACGTTTTTCTTATCTCATAAAAATATGTGTTTGTACATATTTGATTTATTGGGTAGACTCATCGAAAGTAGACATGGAAACAAAACATGTATTTGTGGGTACTCGCCCGAATCCACTCTGAGTTTGACGGGAAAAATCCGCTTTGACTGAGTTCGGATATGGGTTTAGGTTTTTCCTTATTTTAAAAATGGGTACAGGGCGGATAATGGGGATATTAGTACCCACCCAAAACACATCCTCGAACTCGTCTTGTTAATAATTTAGAATATTTCATTTTGATAATTTATAATCTTAATTATTTTATTAGTACATTGATATTTTAGTTATTATTTTATTATTTGAAATATTTAAAATGTATGTTGGAAAATGTTCACAGTTGTTTAATTTATTATTTATATTATTGGTTAGAGTTTGAGACAAGTTATTAATTAGGTAAAATGATTATTTCAATTTAAAAATTTGTTTTTGATGCGGGGATCAGACATGACAGAAATATTTGAAATCGTTTAGGATGGGTTTTAGGTTTAATTATTTATCTTCGTTTGGGTTTAAGGCGGGGAATGAGTATTTAAAAAGGATTTTGGTTTTGGTAGGGGGACTCGTCCCTGCTCCGCCCTGTTGCTATACATAATCGAAAGAGGGACGTGTTGTAGTCTGGATCTGATAAAGCCCGCCTCGGATAGTAATTTATCCAGCAGACCAGGGTCGGGCTAAGTCATTTGATGGATTAGGTTGATCATGCCGATCCAAAACTGATATGCATGGAATATTTAGATTAAAGATACCAATTACCATTAAGAGATCGTACCAATCATGGACAATCACCTTAAATGGTCTATGAGGAGCCTCGAGTAAGGAACGTGTCATAACTACTATATAAGGAGATGGTCACAAAGAGAAAAGAGATACACAATTCACATAATATTCAATTGAACAAGATATGATTGCAATATTACTGACCTTTGTTGGTAGAGTTATCATTGGTGTACTTTTGCGAATACAATCTTATTTCTTAAATACGACCAACCTTAAAATCATTTTTTTGTAAAAACAAAAACGAAATAACAAAATTCATCATTTCCTTTCATATTCAAAATCACTTGGTCAACATAATAGATGAATGGCCATTAAATCTTGAGTAAAAAATCAGACCCAAGAATTTAAAGCTCTATATACTATTTATTAATTAGAACTTGTTTAATACAAACACAAGAAAGGAAATGAGAAAATTGATTTAAATTGACTATGTACTTCATAACACATTCATGATCATAATATGATTACTTATACATGTCATGAATTGAGCTTACAAAACTATAAAAAAAAAAAGATCATAACCAACATACCAATTAGTTAATCGATTGTCATTTATTGAATTAAATTTCAACAAAATTAATTATCTCTCGCCCTTTATTTTCATAATAACCATTTTGATATCCCAATTTTGAGACATTAGTTGGAAAAACTCTAAGTCCAAAGGAATATGATTACAAAATTATCTATTACAAAATTATCTCGGATACTTAAATCAAAATAAAGTTTCCAAACTAATACTTTTGGTCGTCCATAAATCTCAGAGCTTCCAATCGCACATTACCATGCTCTTCATAATTCATCAACTATATTAGTAACTTGGAATGAGTTAGCAATCATGATTAGGATCATTTAATATTTTTTATTTTTTATTTAATTAAGTTTTTTATTTAAATTAATATATTTAATTAAGTTTTTATATAAATAAATATATTTTAAAATTAGGCTTAAGGCCCATTTTATTGAAGAATCTTTTCAGTTCACAAGTACTCATTGTGTTGAATTTATTTAACCTATATAAACATTTAAACATTTCTTAGAGAAAAATATGTGGGACTTTACCAAGACCACAAAACAAGCTACTAGAGAATCTCTGCATTATTTCCCAAACATTCAAGTGATTCCATAAAGAAGAGTCTTGCTACTACACACTCTCTGCAGTTTTTCCTCAATCGCAACATGTAAATGTGACATTTTTTTAACTGCAACCTACATCGATGAAATGTAGGAGTTGCTAAAATTGTTGAACTAGATGACACCCAAAAATAGTCATTAAAAGAGTTGAATAACTCCATTTTGGTTGTATTGATAGAGACATGATTTAACAATATTATTGAAGAAAACTAATGTACAAAATGATTGGTCCATATATTGAAACACATAGTAATAATGTTCAACTTCAAATTGAAACACAAAAGTTGCATTAGTTCAGTTGATCACAACATTTTACACCATTCAAATGCAATATAGTGAACACAAAGTCACACCTAGCCATCATAGCCACTTCAACATTAAGATGCAATGTAGTGCCACAAAGTCACACCTAGCCATCACAACCACTTCACCATTCAGATGCACTGTGTCAAATTTCATATTCATTAAAAAAGTTCGGGTAAGATCTGGATTCTTACCATCTGAATCGTTGCATCAAATTTCAACATCATATAGAAGGTATTTAGGAAGATATGGATCCTTCCATCTCAACCAACCTACATTGCAATCGGTAGAATCATTCATGATGTAGTAGATATAAATGATTGGATTGTACCAAAAGAAAAAGATATAAAATTTTATAATGAAAATGTACAATATTCATGTTGTGAAATCGATGCCAAAAATAAAAGAGTATGATCGATTTTTTTTATCAGCAACAAACCAACAGAGTAAAAGAAAAGAAAGATAAGAGGAGAGAAAGACAATTCAAAATGGTATAAAACTAGATTCTTGATTCAATTACACATTAGGGAATAATGTTTACAATTGAATCTCAACCATACCACTTTCTCCCTTTGATTAGAATTATCATTGATTAAGAAGTGATTACTAGTATGTTATTTAAAAGAAAACTAAATCATATCTTTCAACTAACATATTACACAATTAGCCCAACAGACTGACCCAATTCAACATGCTAACAATCTAGCATATTTCAATAGCTACACTAGCTCTTTGATTTCGACGAAGTTTGCTACTGTCATACCCCAAAACTCACCATACCCTTCATAATGATCATCTAGGTCACTAACCCTAATAATTTGGATAACCTTATAAGCATTCATTTCATATGCATAAGCATGGTTCAATACAAGAAGACAAGTGACTTGGATTCATGGATTTGTGCTTGCACCTAGTGGAAACTAGTGTTTCTTAGCAACTTGAGGTGGCTCAATCAGTCAAACCCTACTTGGATATAGATCTTGATGCTTGGGTTTTGTGCCCATACTTGGTGTGTCAATTGTGGCTTCTTGAGGAAGCAAACCCCTAGCTTGTTAATCCCCACTTGATCACGGTGACCCTAAACCCTAATTATGTTCCATGCCTTTGTGTGAGCCCGTAACCCTAATTTCATCTCTCATTCCATTGTGATTTAGTTCTCTTGCTTGGCTAAGTTTCATCCAACCTCTTGCGCACAGTCCATGCATGTGGATCCTCTTGCTTTTGATCCCATAGGCTTCATACTCCCACATGTGCATCATATGCTTGTGTCCCTTGGTTTGGGCCTAAGTACATGGTTCATACTTTGTTTGGTTCCACCTGTGGTCAGTTTCATTCAAGTTATGGCTTGGATCATTAGTCATGTTCAAGTCATGCATGTTCAAGTTCATTCATTTCAAGTTTCAATCCATTTCAAGTCATGATTGTATCTAAGATACAAGTCATATACAATTCATGTCCAAGTCATTGATTCATCAATTTCATCATTTAGTTCATCAATTCATCCATTTCAATCCATTACAAATAGCATAGTCATAGAAGACTCAATGTTATGTACATGTTCAAATTCATTCACTTCAAGAATCAAGATCGATTCAAATATCAATCCAATTTCATTCAAATGGAAATTCCATCATCATAATCCATTAAAATGGTCATTACATGAGAAAAATACAAACAAAAAAATGTGTGTTGGTCAATTATTGAATTTGGTCAACTTCAACCAAAGTCAACCCAATCCTAAAACCCCTAATCATAATCCTAACACTAATCTTCCATATCCCATTTTGATTTTTGATTGGTCATTTGTACATAATGCTTCATAACCCATTTGGATGTCACGTAACCTTGGTTCAACAACCATCATGCCATAAGCCTCCATGGAACCATGACCTACATGAGCTGCAAAAGAAAAACATAAAACACCTACAAGATTGGATACATACTGCATCAGAACCATACCAAAGTTTACTTGCTACTTCAGAATCCTAAACCAAGTCAATATCACACCTACTGCACATAAAAAAAACAAGGCAATATACCTGCAGAATACGCCACATAACCAAGCTGCAAGATAACCTTACCATGAACCTATGCAACCATGAGGAATACCAACCCAAAGCATGTTTATATCACATCAGTTGCATCATTAAGCAACCAGTCAGAAATGCATAAGATTTGAACCAAGACCATGTCATGAATCAATGCACCATGCTGTCAAACCCTATTGAAACACAAGTCAGAATAACCTAACTAAATGTTGTTGAACAGGTCCATATTCATTCCTGCTGCAATGCCATGCTACAAGAAACCACCCTGAAGAAGCAAGTCAACCTAAGTTAGAACTATGCTAACTGAACTATGTGATTGCTGCTTGCACCAGAACCATTTCACAAACTTGAGCAAAGTTCCCTACAAGCAGAACGAGGTCCAAATTAGCAGTCAAAAGCATTCCACAATGCCAACCCTAGAAAAGACTATCCTGAACCAACATTAGATATGGCATAACTGATGAATAGGCAAAAAACCAAAGCATATGGCATCAATTATCAAAGCATCACTAATCATAACCTAACTACAACAACTTAACAAAACCATTCAAAAAATACAAAATGAACCAACATTCACAAGCCACAAACAGAGTTCATAACAAAACTAAGCCAAAACAATGGTGAACCCAAGTCAGGACATGATTCATACCTACATACAAACTTATACAGAACCTTGCATCTAGCTCTCCATATGAACTGCATACTTGTTGCATCATTCAACCATAAAACCATGATTCCATGTTGCTTAAAGCAAGTTTCCTTCATTACCATCATTGCCAACAAACCTGTTGAACCACCTCACGAAACCAGGAGAAGAACATGAGTCCAATGTGCAAGCTGCATCAAGGTATCAAATAAACCAGGTCAAGGCAAATAGTAAGAGGGTATTGTAGCATTTCGAAAAATACGATTCCTCGCGATGGTCGCGGAAAAAATTAGTTCGAAAAGAGTCGCCACCGAACTTTATTTATTCGAATGAAGGAATAGGAAAATATCGATAAAAACCTTTAAAAAATAAAATAATGGTCGTCGCAACCATATTCGGGTTCGGGAGTCGATTACGTAAGGGGAAGGTATTAGCACCTCTCACGTCCGTTGTACTCAACAGGAACCTTTTAGTCAAATTTGTGATTTGAATGTTAGTTAATGTTATTTGTTTTCTTCGAGTAATAAAAATATTTAAAAGAGAGATGGATGGAAACCTCAGAAGAGGGAAAATGGAGGTTTTTTTATTAGTGTTCTTGCCAAGATCTCGCGATCTCGTGCCTACGTATCCTTATGGTGCAATAAGGAAATCAAAGCATTCGTAGTTCTGGGAACTACGGTTTGTTGGTGTCTTTTGATGAACACTTGTTTAGATCGCATTCTAAAGACTAAACATTGGCTTGTCTACTCTCGGCGGAGGCTTAAGCACTACTTTGTTATGCGCGTTAGAAAGACTTGAACAGTGTTCTTTTTTAAAAGAGTTTCGATCATATAGGGGCGATGAAAGAGTTTTGATAATTTTAGTGTGTTTTAATGAACAAGTTCTTAGATCGCATCCTAGCGGTTAAACATTGGCTTGCATGCTCGCGGTGGAGACTTAAGCGCTAGTTTGTGTACGCACTAGAAAGGATTAAGCAATGTTATTTCTAAAAAGAATTAAGTTGTTGGTCGCACGGGGGTGAGAAATTAGGTTTAATTTGTTTGGTATTTTGAAGAAGAACGACAAAGTATTGAGCAATATGGTGCACACCAATTGTTCGATTATTTTGAGGAATAACAAGGTGAGCGCCTCCTATTTCCTTTTTCGTTCAAATTATTATTGAAAGTTGTTTGCGGAAATCGAATGTTCACGGTAGTGAGACGATCACCTCCCACTTGCTTACTCGAAGAATAATGAGGTGTGCGCCGCCTATTCCTTTATCCAAGTTTATGTAGAGTGTTTTAATCGGAAGACAAAAATCTGAGTAATATGGAGAGCGCCAATC
Organism: Lathyrus oleraceus; assembly: GCF_024323335.1. Classification (NCBI taxonomy): domain Eukaryota; kingdom Viridiplantae; phylum Streptophyta; class Magnoliopsida; order Fabales; family Fabaceae; genus Lathyrus; species Lathyrus oleraceus. The sequence goes on from NC_066580.1 coordinate 449,951,671, forward strand.
ATTCAAATATTCGAGAGATAGTGAAGCAAACGCCTACCATTCTCCTTTTCATTCGAAGTTTAAGTTATAAAAGAGAGTCTTTAGAAATTATACTAATTTAGAAGAAATGATTTGAATTCGAATTTGGTAAGGTTTTAAGTGGGCGACAAGAATTCGAGCAATATGGCGAACATCAATCATTCGAATACTCGAGAGATAGTGAAGTGAACGCCTCCTACACTCTTTTTCATCCCAAGTTTTTCTAAAGTTTCTTAATCGGACGATGAGAATTCGAGCAATATGGTGAACGCCAATCATTCGAATACTCAAGAGATAGAAAAGCGAACGCATCCTATACTCTTTTTCATCCCGAGTTTAAACTATAAAAGAATATTCTTTAGAAGTTATATCGATTTTAAAAAATGATTTTAATTTACACGGCTGGTCGGGTTTAATCGAGTTTTAAATGAATCACTTGGCATTGAACCAAGGTTTTGTTTATGAATAAGATTGAAAGAATTTAGTTTCGAAATGATTATGAAATTGCTATAGTGATCAATATTTAATTAACAAAAATTATTAATTAAAAACTAAATGAACCACTTAATTAATATAATCAAAATTAATTATCAAAACTATTTGATTAAATCAAACACTCAATGTAATTAAAATTAATTATCAAAATTAACTAATCTAAATAAATTTTTAATTGACAATTTAGTTTAATTAAAAAAAGATTGAGATGAATAAATCACAATGTGCTCCAAACCTGTTTATTCATAGCGACAACGGGATCGAAGTGTCGTACGCAATGATCCAAACGTGGTGAAATATCATATTGATGTATTATAATTTGGGTGGTATAACAACATGTGATTGCCAAATCCACGGATTTAATCCGACTTTACACGATAAATGTAAACAGTATCAACCTAATATTATTTATAATATCTACAAGTTTATTAAAAACATACGGGGTGCCAATAGGAGGCAAGAGGTACAAATGAAATATGATACATGGACTTAATTACTATTCTCTAAACCAATCCATAATAAGTATAAGAAATATTTTCAATTTTATTTAAGCAATCAAAACAACAATAAAAAAATGGACTAGAAGGAGCCAGTGCCCCTCTTTGTCACTCAGTAAGCCATTTTCCTCAACTTTCCACCAACAACCAATTAGGAAGCAACACATGGCATGGAAGACAAAGAAAAGCAATACTCCATATCTTTTCTTCTCCTTGTTTTCCCTTATCGATTTATAAGCAAAATAATTTACAAAAACATGTAAACCAAACTTTTCATGTTGCAACACTATGAGTTTATTTATAAAGCTACAACCCAATTTAAAACAACACAGCGCAGCTACCAATGACGTGAAAAAATATGAAAAATATAACACCACAATAAAAGGTATCAACATTATCGAAGTCATAAAGAAACCAAATAACAGTGCGGTAAAATTGAAACCCAAAATACACAAAGATTCAAATGAAAACTCAAGCTGCTTCGTTACCATGATTTCATAATCCCGAGGGTGAGGCTCACATTGTTGTTGTCGTAATGGCGTGAGCAATGTTGGTTCCATTGTCGTTGATGTATGCTTGGCATTATTCCACCATAGTTTCCAGCGGTCCTTATTCTTTCATATGAGATGAACAACCTCAAACGTGGGAGGAATAACAGAGTTGGAGAGTGAGTATTTCATGGCGGAACCGTGCGATTGAGTCGGCGGTGGTGGTGACGTCGGCGGTGTCGTGGCCGGATATGAAGCGGGTGATCGGAAAAATAGCAAGTGTACTATTTTTCCTTTTATAGTAATAATGGGGAAATTTCCCGAATGTCGATCTCAAGGACTGCACGTTAGTATTGAGTTTAAATTTTCATTCAATTAAACAAAAAGTATTAATTTGGTTTTTAGTGTAACAATGTAATAATAAAAGTAAAGATAAAGAAATATGATAATAAGGGTTTATAGAGAAAAAGGAACAATGTCAGGGAAGGTGTATGATGTATCCCTGTAATAACTCTGAGTTACTATTGCATCAACAAATATCAATTACTACCAGTTCTCAAGGGTATTTTCTCCCAAGTCCTTGGTGAGAAAACCTTTAATCAAGCTACCCTAATTCCTATGTCCATAGCCAATTAGGGTGACGTTAAGTTGTATAATATCAAGAATGCTCTGGTTCATACAGGGTATCCCTAGTCCTATGTGATATCTACTGCAGAGTAACCTGATGAAAACCTTATCACTGGCGGTCCAACCTAAGTGATAACCATAAATCAATCTCAATTGGTCCGAAAGAGAAAGCAATAGACACATCAAAAGGTTACCGTAAACAAAATATTATAAATGCAAATGTAAACTCAAATTCGTTACAATTCTAAATCAGGGACACCCCCCTAGCATTAGGGGGTTTAGCTACTCATATTGTTTAAAACAAATTCAAGATAAAAATTACACATTACAAGTAATTGGATGACTTTGATCTTCAATCGCTCCCGCTCATGAATCTCTTCAGCTCTCCAAATGCCTTGATCTCTGTAATACTTGTTTGCTTCACAATATTGTGGTTTGTTGTATTCCAAGATGATTTTTCCTTTGGCAGAAGACCTCTTTTTATAGTGAAAGTTCCCAGCAGCAGTTGGACAGGTCCAAGGATGTCTCTAAAAAGCCCGCAGAATGAAAAGCCCGAGAAAACTGGAAATTTTGGGCTTGGGCTGACACGGGTGGCCGTGTCAGCCTACTGTTTCTCCTGACACGCCCATGGCAAGGCTAACACGGTTGGAGCTTCTGCCTGACACGGCCCGTGTCAGCTGACACGGGTGGCCGTGTCAGGCTACTGTTTTCCTTCCTTTGCTTCCATTTCCCTGACACGGCCCGTGTCAGGAGACACGGGTGGCCGTGTCAGGCCTCCTGTACCGGGGTTTTTTGGCTCTTTTGCGTGCCGGAATCTCACACTGTCTTCTTCTGAGTTCTCCGGTTCTTCTACCTGGATCTGTCGGACATAAACACAACTATCCCACGCATAAAATCAAGATAATAAAAGGTAAAACACAACAAAGATTAAAATGCATAAATAAAATAACAGAAGTAAAATTAACTCGAAATGTACCATAAATGCTTGCACAGTGTGTTAAATGTCTCTGTTTTGCGTCAGATCAGTAATAAAAACTTACTATAAATGGTGACTGATCACAACCTCAAACTTAGCTCATTGCTTGTCCCAAGTAATGTTTCATTATCACTTCCCAGAATTCTTTATGCTTTCCACCACTGTTGAGATCATTCGCAAACGTCTTCCCTTTTTCTTCCACAAGTCCTGCCTATCCTCGTAAGTCATCATTCACACTTCCACTTCAAAGCACCGTTTCACTTGTCAGCTTATTTCACATTCTCACCAATTCTCTCGGGGTAAGCTGTTTACACTCATAATTCAAAGTATGCAATATCACTCACAAGTTTGAATAGTCTCTCTTTTCTCATCACTTACACATAACACACACACTTTTGAGGTCTTTCGGGTTGTAGCTTGGCTTGGGTTAGGGTATAGATTCAAAAAAAGGGAAAACAAGGGGCTTTTGGTTCAGAGTCGATGTTACAACATGTGTTGGTTTTTATTTCCTCGGTTTTCTTTTCTTATTTCTTTATTTTCTTACCGATTGCCCTTTTTCGTGCTTTTTCTTTTGAATCTTCGAGTATTCGATTTTTATTTTTCTTTATTTTTCTCGATTCATCATTTTTTTATTTTTATTTTGTTTTTGCACTTTCTTGGGCTTTGAGAGCTTTTAGGGTTTTTACCCCAAACTTAGCTTTTCAACACAACTAGAATACATTCTCATGACTCTGAACAGGGTGAGGAAGTGTTTTGGCCAATGGTTACATTTATGGTGTTTTAAACAAAAAAATGGATATAGGCTCAAAGGGGGTTAACGAGGGATATAATAGTTCGGGATGGCTAGAAAGGCTCGTGGTTAATTACAAACAACCTGCCTCAGTGTGTGTATCATGCAGTGATAGTCCCAGAGAGTCTATGCAAATTTAGAATGATAAAGACAAACCTGAATGACGCTCATGATGATTAATGTGTTTGGCTTTTTATGACTCACTTGGTTTGGCTCAGCTTTGACAGGATCCACAGTGCTCCTTAATTTGGTGCAATTGCTTTCTTACTTCAGAATGTGCAGGATACTCGTGTCGGTCAAGCTGTATACGTTACGTCCGATCTTTACTTTCAGCAGTGTCACTTTCTGGGGAGATCCTTCACAACAAGCCATGGTGAGTGGTGTGATCTTTCATCCACTCTCAATTATGATCATTACTTTTCCAACCTGTCAACACAGACTTGACACACACACTTGCAGCATAATGTACATTCAATAGACAAATTCAATCTAGAATACAAAATTAAAAACTAAACACAAAACAAATTACCAATAAAAGACATAAAATCTCCCCCACACTTGAACTCAACATTGTCCACAATGTTTGTGAACAAGCGCGGAGGAGGGAACTCACAGGGTCCTACTGAGGAGGTGGGTGCGAAAAATGCAACATCAACTGTCGCATCATGCTTCTCGTCTCATCCAACATCGCTCCCTGACGGGCTTGCTCGATGCCTTGCCTTTGATGTTCGGTCCTCAAGTCATCTATCTCGGTCTGTACCCAACTCCATTGGTCAGTTGACCAAGATGATGAACCCGCCGCCTGCTGGGTGGGTTCCTGATGCTGTGGGACAAACTGCTCAGGAGGTGCTTGAGGATTTTCCTCTTCTATTTCCGTTCCTTCTGCCTAGTCATCTACAAATTGCTCACCTGCATTAAAATGGTCAGTTTCGTGGGCCTCATCCACATCGGGATCGGCGCTCACATATAGCCAATTCACACAGTCAGTAATAGCCACTCTGTCCGGATCCGGCAGAGCGATGATAAACCTTTTATGAATGAGTACGGAATAATAAATAGGGGCAACCGCAATCATACCTTGGGAAATCAGAGCAGACATGTAAATTTTTGTATTACCTGCAATTGGCGTGTCCTCAGGTAAAACAGCCTGATACCCGAAATGCAATGCAATTTGGGTGATCATACCTCCCACGGATATGCCTCCTGAGTTTTCTCGGCCGACTCTATCCAGGTAGTCCGCTGCAAAGGCAGCTACATTGATGGTCTTGGTTTGAGCCATCGAGTACATGAAGAATAGCTCTCTCTGAGTAGCTACCCAGTGTTGTCGCCTCTACCGAACAGGGTATAGGCTAAACCTTTTTGGGCGTACCTAAAATAGGGATTCTGGATGCTCGAGGCTTTCGCACCTTTGGAGGAGTAATTCGTCCTCCTAGTTATGGCGATCCAGAAATCCTTCGGAGAGAACCCGTCTGGGACCGCTCCGGGTCCGTTCAGAGAGTGTCGTAGTATTGCAGTTAACTCCTCAACATACAATTCATGATAATTGTTAAACAATCAGAAACGTAAGGTGCCGAAATAATACCTGGTTATGTTAATCCACCGCTTTTCCAGCTGGAACTCCAAAGTGCTGAGGAACTCGAGAGTAATGCGCTCTTATGTCGGCGCCTCCAAACTCATAAACTCGAGCATGCCCAAAACATGGAATTCGGTCTACCTCAATTTTCAGCCCTAGAGCGTTCAGAGTATGCTCACACATATACCTGGTCGGCGTGAGCTTGCGCTTTCGGTGAATTTGGTAATGTCGTTCTTGCTCCGGATTGTCAAACACAATGTTTTGGGGATTAGGATTCCGGCACGGGCGCTTTCGGGACTTCACCATCTCTGCAAGTTGTTGCTTTCCGGTAAGGATTCTTCGCGGGGGCATTTTGGACCTGCAAAAAATAGCAATATTCTGAACTGTCGAGTTAGGAAAATCTAAAACCGTGGTTATGACCAGGACGGCTAGGTGAGAAATATTTGTGAAGGGTTTTTTAGCGATAGGTGAGTGGAACTTGGGTGTATGGAGGGTTTTGTGTGGTGAGGTGAGTGAGGTTAATGGAGTTTGTGAGAGACTGAGAGAAGAAGATGAAAAATGATGAGAGAGATTAATGAGGTTTGTGGTAAAAATCTGATAATGATGAGGTGATAGGGAAAAGTGTGTGGTTAAGAATGGATTAAGTGGATGGGCCCCACGAAAAATCAAAACTTTCAAAAAAAAATTCAAAAAATCCGCCTGCCTGACACGGCCGTGTCAGCTGACACGGGTGGCCATGTCAGGCTACTGTTTTACCACATTCCACAATTTCTTTTACAGTGCTCCTGAAACGGGCCATGTCAGGCCACTGTTTTACCATTCCCAAAACCATTTTTCCTACAGTGCTCCTGACATGGCCCGTGTCAGCTGACACGGGTGGCCGTGTCAGGCCACTGTTTTTCAACATCCTTCATACATTTGCCCTCTCCTGACACGGTCCGTGTCAGGCTATCCACGAAATAAAAAGTGTGGGTTGCCTCCCACGAAGCGCTTCATTTAACGTCGCATGGCTCGAGGGTTCTCTGTCTGCTTAGGTGAGACAGATTTTTTTCTATAGGACCACCCTCCTGGTCTTGTATGTAAGGTTTCACTCTCTGCCCATTTACCTTGAACGTGTCTCCGTTCGTTGGATTTCTTAGTTCAACGACTCCATGTGGAAATACCTTTTGTATCTCAAAGGGTCCCGACCATCGAGACCTCAGTTTCCCTGGGAAGAGTTTCAACCTTGAGTTGAATAATAACACCAGTTGTCCTTCCTGAAGGTATTTCTTCTGAATGCACCTGTCATGCTAGGTTTTGGTTTGTTCTTTGTATATCTTGGCATTTTCATACGCTCGATTCCTGAACTCTTCCAGCTTTTGTAATTTGAGGATCCGAGATTTACCCGCTTTGGCCAGATCATAGTTGAGGAATTTGGTAGCCCAAAATGCCCTATGCTCAAGTTCGAGTGGTAGGTGACAAGCTTTACCATAGACTAACTGATAAGGGGACATACCTATTGGTGTTTTGAACGTTGTTCGTTATGCCCAAAGTGCGTCATCGAGCTTGATTGACCAATCCTTTCTTGAGGCACTGACAGTTTTTTTCTAGAATTTGCTTGATCTGTCGATTGGATACCTCAACCTGTCCACTGGTCTGGGGATGGTACGGTGTGGCGATTCTATGCTTGACATTATATTTCCACAGTAGGTTTTCCATCAATTTATTCAGGAAGTGGGTACCTTCGTCACTAATCAGTGCTCTTGGTACCCCAAACTGTGCGAAGATACAATTTTTGAGGAAATTGATTACCACCTTTGCATCATTCGTGGGCAGTGCAACTGCTTCCACCCATTTTGACACATAGTCAACCGCAACTAGAATGTATTGCTTTCCAAAGGAAGGTGGGAAGGGTCCCATAAAATCTATCCCCCATACATCGAACAGTTCGACTTCTAACATGGCATTCTGAGGCATCTGATTTCTTTTAGATATGTTGCCTGTTCTTTGACATCTATCGCACTCTTTTACCACTGCTTGTGCATCTTTGAACAGTGTGGGCCAGTACAATCCCGACTGGAGGACTTTGGTTGCGGTTCTGTCTCCGCTAAAATGTCCTCCATATTCTGAGTTATGACAGGCTTTTAAGATGTCCTTCTGCTCTTCCTCTAGAACACATCTCCTGACTAGGCCATCTAATCCCTTTTTGTAAATGAGTGGATCGTCCCATACATAGAACATGCAATCATGCAAAAACTTTTTTCGTCTGTTAGAGTCAAAGTCATCAGGTATCAGTCCACCTACGACAAAGTTCGCGTAATCGGCGAACCATGGGATATGCGTAACGACTAGAATGCGTTCGTCCGTGAACTCATCTCTAATGGGGTGCGTTTCTTCTGTTTCTTGAATCGGAGTCATCCGAGACAAGTGATCAGCAACAGTGTTTTCACTACCCTTTTTGTCTCTGATTTCCAGATCGAATTCCTGTAGTAGGAGGATCCATCGCAACAGCCTCGGCTTGGATTCCTGTTTTGCAAAAAGATATTTCAAAGCAGCATGGTCAGTATATACAATTACCTTTGATCCCAGCAGATAGGATCTGAATTTGTCAAAAGCATATACCATCGCCAGGAGTTCTTTTTCTGTGGTTGCATAGTTCATTTGAGCAGGGTTGAGTACATGGCTTACATAGTAGATCACATGCAAGAGCTTCTCCTTGCGTTGCCCTAGTACCGGCCCCACTGCGTTATCACTTGCATCACACATTATCTCAAAAGGAAGGGATCAATTTGGGGCAATAACTATGGGTGCTGACACCAGCTCCTTCTATAAGGTCTTGAAGGCTTTCCTGTATTCTTTGTCAAATAAGAACGAGGTGTCTTTTACCAGTAGACTAGTCAATGGTTTGGCAATCTTGGAGAAATATTTTATGAACCTGCGGTAGAAACCCGCATGTCCTAAGAAGCTTCGGATGCCTTTTTCATTCACCAGTGGTGGTAAATTTGCTATTACCTCCACTTTTGCTATGTCTACTTCGATACCTTTGTTAGATATCTTGTGACCCAAGACTATTCCTTCCCGGACCATGAAGTGACATTTTTCCCAATTCAGGATCAAATTTGTTTGTTGGCATCTCTCTAAAACTAGTGACAGGTTAGTCAAACAATCATCAAATGAAGAACCGAATACGGAGAAGTCATCCATAAATACTTCCATATGCTTTTCGAGCATGTCAGCAAAAATAGAAGTCATACACCTTTGAAAGGTGGCTGGTGCGTTGCACAAGCCAAATGGCATTCTTCTATAAGCAAAAATACCATAGGGACAGGTGAATGCAGTCTTCTCTTGGTCTTCAGGGGCAACCTCAATCTGGTTGTACCCCGAATAACCGTCTAGGAAACAATAGTAATCGTGTCCTGCTAACCTTTCCAGCATTTGATCAATGAATGGTAACGGGAAGTGATCTTTCCTCGTTGCCATGTTTAGCCTTCTGTAATCGATGCACACTCTCCAACCTATAACAGTGCGGGTTGGAATCAACTCATTCTTTTCATTCTTTATTACCGTTGTGCCCCCTCTTTTTGGTACCACGTGGACTGGACTTACCCAAGAACTATCGGAGATAAGGTAGATTAGGCCCGCATCCAAGAGTTTTACAACCTCTTTGTGCACCACTTCTTTCATGGCTAGGTTAAGTCTTCGTTGTGGTTGCACTACCAGTTTATGGTCATCCTTCATTAAGATCTTGTGCATGCAAACAGTAGGGCTTATACCTTTTAAGTCCTCAATTGCCCAATCGATTGCACCCTTGTATTTTTTTAGCACTTGAATGAGTTATGCCTCTTGGACACTATGTAGACTAGCATTAATGATGGCTGGGCATTTTTCTTCAGTGTCTAGAAATACATACTTCAGATTTGTTGGCAACTGCTTCAGATTCACCCCTTTTTTGGGTTCTTCAGTGACATCGGATGATGGTGGTCTTAGATCTTCCCACCGGTGTGGTCTAGATCTAATCCATTCAGGTTGCTTTTCCATCAGAGCAAGCACCTCAGATTCTTCTTCTTCTTCATCTTCATTACTTTCAAAAATGGACAAGCTTAAGATCCGGTTTAGTGGTGATCGGGGTCTATGCTGGTCATTTTCCTGAGCAATTACTTGGTCGATTATCTATATAGTGTTGCTTGTGCCGATATCATCTTTGTATTGCATGGTATTTCTCACATCTATCTTTAACTCTTCATCATAGACCTTGAGGGACATAGTTCCTTCCTCAATATCTATCATACACCGGCCTGTTTCCAAGAAAGGTCTTCCCAATATGAGAGGAATCTCCTCATCCTCAGGCATTTCCAGAATGACGAAGTCGACTGGAAAGACAAACTTGTCAATTTTTACCAGAACATCTTCCACAATACCAGAGGGTCGCCGAACAGAACGATCCGCAAACTGAAGGGTCATTCGAGTATCTTGAACAGAACCGATGCCTAATTTCTTATAGATGGATAGTGGCATCAAGCTTACACTTTCCCCTAAGTCAATCAGAGCCTTCTTGAATTTTCTATCACCAATAGTGCAAGGAATAGTAACTGATCCCCTGTCTTTCTTTTTCACTGGGATTTTCATGCCTTGGAGAATGGCACTGCATGTTTCAGTCAGGATAATCGGTTCCATATCAGTGGAACGCTTCTTGGAAATTATGTCTTTCATGAACTTGGCATATATTGGCATTTGTTCCAATGCTTCAGAAAAAGGGATATTAATTTCGAGTTTTTTGAACATCTCCAGAAACTTCTCGAAATTCTTCTCATGTTGATTTTTCTTCTTCTGTCGTGGAGGGTAAGGGAGTTTGATTACGGGTTTAGGAACCTTCTCTTTCTCCTCGATGAGAGGTGGTATTGTTTCTTCATCTTGGACTTTTGTTTCCTTGATTTCTAAATCCACCTCTATTAATCCATCTTTTTCTATATTATTTTCCTCTGTTGACTTTCCACTTTGGGTTGTGACAGCGTTCACAGTGTTATGTTCCCGCGGATTTGTCACTGTACCACTAGGTAAGGTGCCCGCGACTTGAGAGTTTGAAGCTAACTATTGTGCTATCTGCCCCATTTAAACTTCAAGATTTTTTATGGAGGTTGTGGTGTTTTTCTGATTAGTCCTTGTTTCTTCTTGAAACTGTATGTCGTGGGCTGCTAACTTTTCAATGGCAATCTCCCATTCAGCCTTTTTAGGTGCCTGTTGTTGTTGCTGCTGTTGCTGATACTGAGTTTGATATTGCCATGTACCCTATTGCGGAACATTCCCTCTCTGATCTTTCTAGGAGAAGTTTGGATGATTCTTCCAACCTGGGTTGTAAGTGTTAGAGTAGGGATTATTCTGCTTCAAGAATTTGACCTCTTCAATTTGTTGGGGAGTCGCAAAGCAATAGACCGTGTGATGAGGTCCATTACAGACTTCACAAGTGCTCGCCTGAGCTGGCTGAACCTGCGCTATCTGTTGAGTACCTATATTCATAGCTTTCAGTTTTTTGTCTACTTCGGCAGCAACAGTGTCTTCCAGATGAATTTTATTTGTCTTTAATTTTAGATCAATTACCCCGTTTGGCTGGCTGGTACACCTGTCATAGCTCTAGATGCTCATTAGCAGCTATTGCTTCAATAATCCTCTTGATACCAATGGCTGTTGAGAAATTTGTTGAGCCACCGACTGCTGTATCAATCAACTGTTTTGTCTTTATTTTCAGCCCATTAACGAACATCTGCATTTGTTCTGTCTGATCCATATTGTGAGTGGGACACGCGGCTAAGATCCTTTTGAATCTTTTGTAAGTGTCTCCTAATGATTCACCATCATTCTGTTTGAAATTCAGAATTTCATACCTTTTTCGCAGGAATACTGATGCTGGAAAATACTCATTTAAGAATGCAGTTTCCATCTCCTCCCAGGAAGTGATACTACCGGAAGGGAGAGAATAGAACCACTCGTCAGCGTCTTCAGCTAAAGTGAACGAGAACATTCTTAATTTTTTTGCTTCATCAGTATGACCATCAATTTTCAGGGTGGTGCTCATGGTCAGGAATCTTTGCAGGTGTTTGTTGGCATCTTCATTAACCTTTCCGGTGAAAGGTTTTCTTTCCAATTGATTGATCGTGCTAGGATGCAGTTGAAAATTTGTCACATTCAACAGTTGGTTAACAATGGTCAGTCGATCACCCGGTGCATTTGCACCTCCATAGTCACCTAGGAGTCTTTCCGGAGGTGAAGGAGGTGGAATTGGAGGAACTTCAACCATTGGTTCCTTGACTTCTGGTTGGTCCGAGGTACTTTCTTCTGTAGAATCCACTCTTTGTTCTCTGCGTCTTCTGTGAAGGGTTCTCTCGATCTTTGTGTCAAAAAGAATTTCAGCTGTGAGTTTTCCTCGCATACACAAATTAGTAAATTATAAATGACAGGAAAATAATTTTATTGCAGAGCAACAAAATTTTAACCGAAATAAAATTAAACTCTATATTTTTGGCAGTCCCCAGCAACGGCGCCAAAAACTTGATCGGGAAAATAGCAAGTGTACTATTTTGCATTTTATAGTAATAATGGGGAAATTCCCCGAATGTCGATCTCAAGGACTGCACGTTAGTATTGAGTCTAAATTATCATTCAATTAAACAAAAAGTATTAATTTGGTTTTTAGTGTAACAATATAATAATAAACGTAAAGGTAAAGAAATATGATAATAAGGGTTTATAGAGAAAAAGGAACAATGCTAGGGAAAGTGTATGATTTATCTCTGTAATAACTCTGAGTTACTATTGCATCAACAAATATCAATTACTACCAGTTCTCAAGGGTATTTTCTGCCAAGTCCTTGGTGAGAAAACCTTTAATCAATCTACCCTAATTCCTATGTCCATAGCCAATTAAGGTGGCGTTAAGCTGTATAATATCAAGAATGCTCTGGTTCATACATGGTATCCCATGTCCTAGGTGATATCTACTGCAGAGTAACCTGATGAAAACCTTATCACTGGCGGTCCAGCCTAAGTGATAACCATAAATCAATCTCAATTGGTCCGAAAGAGAAAGCAATAGACACATCAAAAGGTTACCGTAAACAAAATATTATAAATGCAAATGTAAACTCAAATTCATTACAATTCTAAATCAGGGACACCCCCTAGCATTGGGGGGTTTAGCTACTCATATTGTTTAAAACAAATTCAAGATAAAAATTACACATTACAAGTAATTGGATGACTTTGATCTTCAATCGCTCCCGCTCATGAATCTCTTCAGCTCTCCAAATGCCTTGATCTCTGTAATACTTGATTGCTTCATAATAATGTGGTTTGTTGTATTCCAAGATGATCTTTCCTTTGGCAGAAGACCTCTTTTTATAGTGAAAGTTCCCAACAGCAGTTGGACAGGTCCAAGGATGTCTCTAAAAAGCCCGCAGAATGAAAAACCCGAGAAAACTGGAAATTTTTGGCTTGGGCTGACACGGGTGCCCGTGTCAGCCTACTGTTTCTCCTGACACGCCCATGGCAAGGCTAACACGGTTGGAGCTTCTTCCTGACACGGCCCATGTCAGGCTACTGTTTTCCTTCCTTTGCTTCCATTGCCCTGACACGGCCCGTGTCAGGTGACACGGGTGGCTGTGTCAGGCCTCCTGTACCGGGGTTTTCTGGCTCCTTTGCGTGTCGGAATCTCGCACTGTCTTCTTCTGAGTTCTCCGGTTCTTCTACCTGGATCTGTCGGACATAAACACAGGTATCCCACGCATAAAATCAAGATAATAAAAGGTAAAACACAACAAAGATTAAAATGCGTAAATAAAATAACGGAAGTAAAATTAACTCGAAATGTACCATAAATGCTTGCACAGTGTGTCAAATGTCTATGTTTTGCGTCGGATCAGTAATGAAAACTTACTATAAATGGTGACTGATCAGCGGGTTTGGAAATGTTGGCGGAACTTGAAGATATTGGGTTGTGGTTGCGAATCCGAGGGAGTATTAGGTGGTGGGTGGAGTTTGTCGTGGCGGATTTAGGGACGCGTGGTGGAGGTTGAAGGAGATGATGGTGTTTTTTGTAAGTGAGTGGTGATGAACAATCTGAAGCAGATCAGAGAGGGGAAATTGAACGAGATCGATGGTGAGGTGCTTTTGAGAGTGAATGCGGAAGAAGGTGTGATGGTGAACGGCGAGGTGTGTGAGTGAAGAAGAAGAGGTCTTTGGTTGGATTGTGAGGTTGGAGATGAAGAGTGTTGAGAGAGGATGTTTTGGGTTGTTGGTTATGGGGGAAAGAAGAAGACGTTTTTTTTGGGGGGATGAATTGGTTATGGGTGTCATGTCACCCAGCAAGAAGAAGGATTTGTATTCTCGTCAGGGTATTTTCCTTGGTCCCTTTGGAAGATCAGATTTTTTTCATTTTAAGGAGAAACGATTCCCCCTCCCTCACGTTGGGCCACCATCTCCTAGTCCTTATCCATAAAATCAATCATTTCTTTTGTCATTTGGGACACATGTCCTTACATCAATGGTTCCAATTTCCAAAATAAAACTCATTATTCCAAACCACACGCGCCACGTGTTTATTGAGAGGAGAGGAAGAGATATTTTTATTATTCTGATTTTCTTTATTTTATTAATTTCTATTTTTTATTGGTGGATAACAAATAATGGGGATAATGTATGTGAACCTTTGATTAAATTCGAATCGACGATCCAGATTAAATCAAAGAAGCACATTTAATTTAAAATGGCAAAGTTGCCCCTTCTAGATGTTTTAATTGATTTAAAACAATTAAAATCAATTGAATCAAATAAAATTCTCAACTTCTAAAATGAGTATGATAAAAATAAAATAAGAACATGGAAAATTCTATTAATTTTAATTTGAATATCTTGACAAAAGAATAAATATAAAATTACCAAAAATGAATAAAAGTCGGACGAAAATTTGCCCAAATAATTAAATCGGATGCACTAAAATGATTAGTGCAAAATAAACTTATTGATAAAGTACAGCGTTTCTTTTGATTTTGAAATAAATTTTGACCGGTTAAAAGGCCCAGGCGGGTCAAGATGTGACTGAAAAAGTCGTCGAAAAATTAACGAGCACACCAGGTTAAACTACGCAAACTGTAGATTAATAATATTGACGTCTACAAGCTCGATTTCGAAACTCTTTACCCGCTGATTTTGCACGTACTTGAGGAATGATTTAACCTATTTGTCTGTATATTCAAGAATTTATTCCGACTGATATTTTAGGTATTATTCATGTGTAAATGCATGTTATGCTATACAGATGATGCAGACTGAAAATAAAATCAAACTTATGAAAGTTTTAAATATGCCCGGACAAAATTGGGGTATGACAGGTATTTCAATGCAAAGGGAAAAAGTTTGCAAATGGATTGAAGAGAATAAAACACGTACTTTTTCACTCAGTTAATCCCAACCCCCACGTGACTCATTTGTTCTTTTTGGCAGATTCAGTACAATGTGTTTTATTCCTATTTTCTAGCTAAACAAAATCTAACAAACTCCAATTCAATCCCCAATCTACCATTTGGATGACACTATAAAGATAGCAATCATCGCCACTCATTGGGGTCGAAGAAATTATTCCCTGACTCACTTTGCTCACTCTTTATCTATCTATTTATCTATCTATCTATCTATCTCTCCCTCACGAATCATTCACTTCACAGAACCTCGACCTCACACATTGAATTCACTCTCTATTATGCACTCAAGAACAACGTTGCAGCAAGGAAAAGAAGTGAAGAGAAGCGAAGAAGAAGAAGAGAAATAAAGAGAATAGGAGCATACATGTGATCGTCGTCGTCACCTTTATCGGCTCTGGAGGTAGGTTCTTCTTGTTCTTCCTTACTTCACCTTGATTTTTTTCACCAATATGTAGTTCCTTGTTCCAAGGATCAAATCCCTCTCATGAGACGCTTTGAATCCTCATAATTGCCATTTAATTTTTGAATCTTCAACTTAGGTTTTGTTTGCTTTCTAGATTGGTTTGTTCGGTAAGTTTAGAATTAATCTCTTTTGTTGGTGTATTTGGAGTGAGGAGTTAAGGGTGGTTTGAATGGTGGATTTAGGTTCATGTTTAGCTCTCCGCTGTCACCGGAGGCGATGCCGGCGCGACGGAGGAGGGGAGGTCCGCTCAAGGTTATGCCTGCGTTTGGAGTTTTATGTTGAATGAGTGCCTTAAAGTGACGGATGGTGTATTTAAGGGTTGGGACTTGGGGACCTAGCCATTCAGTTTGATTTTGGCACCTAATATGAGATTCATCCCTCCTTGCCTATAAAGGTGAATACCATTGGGCTTCAGTTTGGGCCTCCGTGCGTAAACTCTTATTCACATCCATCCTGCACACTTCAGAAGTGGTTATGCACCCCCAGGACCTCTTGATTTCATTTTTTGCTTTAATAATTATTTTTGTCTTATGATTTGCTTTATCTTTATGCTATTATTTATTATTTTGTGTTTTTCTCTATTTGGTTAACACTTTGATTGAACTTAATCTCTAATGCAAATTAACATTTAATTACTAACATTTTATTTCGATTATTTTTAATTTGTTTTGATGGCTTGATTGATAAATCTTCCACACTTCAAATCATTGATAGATGGACTTTTTGGTTGATTTAATCTTCTTTGATTCAAACATGTTGATAAATGATCATTGGGTCATTTTCGATACTTTGAATCATTTATAGGTTATCCCTTAATGCGCCATATTTTGAGTCCTTTGATTTGTGGATAAATAATCTCAAGTAATTGGTCCTTTTTAAATTGACTTCTAACATCTAACCTCTAACATTTATATTACGCATCGAACTTCTAACATTTAAATTCTTGCAATTTCTTTCTTTACTTTGTGTATTATAATTCTCATTCTTCATCATTATTGCTTTATTTTTTTATCTAATCTAAAATGAACAAAAACATGATAAAAATGGAAAAGACTAAAAAGACTTAATTTGAGGACTATTGGACTATGGACTTGATGTTTGACCTTAGCATTAGACATGGAGTATTATGGATCATATGGACCTTTGTGTATGTTCTAAGCTTGGAGGCTTAAAGGAGTTGTTTGTATCCCTTGCATGGACCTTAGACTATTGTGATTGACCTATGCATAACTTGGAGCATTATGGACTTGTAATCTTTCATTACAAGAGAACTTTCATGGAACTACCTTAGGGAGACGTGCTTTGTAATTCCATTATTCAATTGTTAGCTTAAGACACAATGCACACACAAGGCTTTCCCTTAGGCTACCTTACAACGAGATCTTTTATTTCTCACACAAATCCCTTTCAATTTTCATGTATCCCTCTCCCCATTTTGATGTACTTTTTACTCGTTTTCCTTTCTCTTGTTGTTGCTTGATATCCAACCTTAGGATTTAGGATCGTCGCCATTTCTTAACAATAAACAAACCTTTGATTCAACGTCAAACGGTATTTTCTCAAATCAAATGCAAAACACCATATAAATGTGATTAGGGTTGTATGCCACGAGCCTTAAGTGGTAGAAAGGGATGAGAATGGAGCTTTCCTACACTCATTCTGAGTGTTTTGGACACAAGACGATTGGCTTGGTAGTTTGAAATATTCACCTTTACCCATAGTCTTTAGTGCAATCCGAAGTCAAGAAAAATTTCTTTTCAAAATCTAAAATTAATATCAACTCATCAAACCCTTTGTTTGAGCCTTATGGCATCACTCCGAAAACCCTTTTTCAAGGTATAAAATCAACAAAACAAACAAACATTTTGTACCACGAACTACAGGGCTCTGATTTCTCACTTCAACAAATGGGCATACGTAGGCACGAGGACCCAAATCCTTGGCGAGCACACTAATAAAAATCAATTTTCACTCTGTAAACCTTTTATCAAGTAAGCATTAAGATAACGACGCCCATTCTAGTGTAGACATCTTAGATGTTTCCCATCAAGTACGATGGATGTGAGGGGTGTTAATACCTTCCCCTTGCATAACCGACTTCCGAACATGTTCGTGGTTGCGATGACCATTCTTTTGGGGTTTTCTAGATATTTTCCCTTTCCTATGGAATAAATAAAATTTGATGGCGACTCTGTATTTTTCGCATAGCGACAACTACAACACTAGCTTATAACCCATAACATACAAATCTCCACCTTGCAACAAACTCTGAACCACGAAACCAACTAGTTGTCATCATGCAGTTCTTTCAGTTGCATATTATGGAAAAACTTGCAACTTGTCAATGTCTTGGTGATCATATCAGCAGCATTGTCATTAGTAGAAACCTTCAGTACTTGGACTTCTTCACGCTCAATTATCTCTTTGATGAAATGCAGCCTCACAGCGATGTGTTTGGTTCACTAATGGTAGGTTAAATTCTTCGACAGGTGTATTTCACTTTGATTATCACATTTAA
The DNA here is from genome assembly GCF_024323335.1 of Lathyrus oleraceus. Taxonomy (NCBI): domain Eukaryota; kingdom Viridiplantae; phylum Streptophyta; class Magnoliopsida; order Fabales; family Fabaceae; genus Lathyrus; species Lathyrus oleraceus. The sequence continues at coordinate 449,969,565 of NC_066580.1, forward strand.
CAGTGATTGCTTGACCTTGAAGTTTCATTTATTTAAAAAACCTTCAAGCTACAATACTTCTTTCATAGCTTCAATGAGGGCAATATATCCAGCTTCAGTGGTTGACAAGGCAACAACCTTCTAAAGTGTTGTTTTCCAACTGATTGATATGCCAAACATAGTGAAAACATATCGATAAATAGATTTTTCTAGAACCCATACAACCTGCATAATCATAGTCAATAAATCCTTCAATTTCTACTTTTCTATAATCACCACAGACTCCACCATAAATTAAGAATCTACTCAAAAACCCATTTATGCACCTTAGCATCCACTTTAATGCTTACCGATGCGCCTTCCCAGGATTGGTCACATACCTGCTTACAAGGCTCACTCCATATGCTATGTCTGGCCTAATCACCAAGGCTCAATATGATGGTTTTGTGGGCTTTCTTGATCATCGTCGTCTTCTCCTTCTCCGTTAGGGAATGTTGGTGTAAGCCCTAGAGGCCAATACTTTTGGTACTTGTATCGAATTATTTATTAATAATAAAAGGCTTTTTCTTTATTATGTTTGTTTAATAAAGCCCCTAAAATAGCTAGTCCGTTTAATGTATCGAGTTTGACTTAATCATGAGATCACATTAAACATAAGGACACTATTATTAAAGTATCTGTAGTCAAGCTTTATTGTGAAGTGGGATAACATTAAAGCATAAAGACTATTATGTTTATGAACTGATGATCACATCTCATGGATCATAGATAAAGAGTTATCAAGTCTTACACATAGGTATGAATATTAAGAGTAATATTTATACTGGATTAACCCGCTATGAGAATACTATATAGAATGTTACACAAAGTGTCATAAGTTATTCTCATGGTGATAATGGTGTATACCACCCTTCGACCTGAAACCACTATGGACCTTAGATGTAGAGTCGAGTGCCTTATTGCTGATCAAACATTGTCCGTAATTGGATGACCATAAAGACAGTTGATGGGTACTCCACGAAGCATGCTAAGGGACATGAGTGACCTAGATGGAATTTGTCCATCCTGCGTAACAGGATAAATGTCTATGGGCCCAATATTGAACTGGACAAGGATGACACGGTCTATGCCTTGTGTTCAATATAGACATAAGGGCAAAAGGGTAATTATACATATAAGTATTATTACATAACGATTTGTCAGATCACATGACATTTTCATGTCTTGGATAGCAGTGATGTGTTGCTAGATACCGCTCACTATTTATTATGTTAAATACATGATTTAATATAATTGCCAATGCCGCGAAAACCTACAGGGTCACACACAAAGGACGGATTGATGAGAGATAGAGTAACTAAGGAACACCGTAAGGTACGGTGCGCTTAAGTGAATTGTAGAACATCGTAAGGTACGGTGTACTTAAATAAAATACGAAATATGGTAAGGTACCACGCGCTTAAGTAATTTTGGCATATTATAAGATATGGGCCACATACACTTGAGTGGGCTTTTTAGCTTGTAGCCCACACAAGTGGTTCTATAAATAGAACCCTTGTGTAGAAGCATTTGTGCAGTTGCAATTTCGTTTCTCTCTCTCTCTCTCTCTCACTCAAAGCCTTCATTCGTAGCAGCTAGCACTGAGATTGAAGGAATCCGTTCGTGTGGACTGAGTAGAGGCGTTGTCATCGTTCAACGTTCGTGATCGCTCCGTACATCTGCACCAAAGGTTACAATCGCCACAAAAGGTAACGATTCTATCACTGATCATGCCCATTCGTAAGGATCATTAAAGGAGAATTTTTAAATTCCGCTGCGTTTTGGATCGCCCTTCTCCTTCAGTGGTATCAGAGCCACTTACGAAACCATGCATCTGATAGCTGTTTATTTTCTGTATTTTCTGTATTAATACGATTAAAAGACAGAATGAATCAAAGAATAAACGAGTAATTAAATTGAGATCGATCAAGTTATATATATGATATAAGTAATCCTTATGCAAAATACGGTATATATGATATATTGCTTCTGTTTCATTCATTCAAACACTTAATGGTTGTTTTCCTTTGAGCGATCAATGGTCGTTTGCTTCTTGATCTGACATTAGTATGGTGAAGCAATGACGTATTGATCAATCATACTGAATCAACAATCGAGATGTGTTTGACGGTCTGAAATTGGTGCATTAGGGTTAATGACGGCACAAGGGTTATGTTGTCAAAGAATTGTGCATTAGGTTTAATACGGCACAAGGGTTATGTTGTCAAAGAGTTATGCATTAGGGTTAATGACGACACAAGGGTTGTGTTGTCAAAGAGTTATGCGATTAGGGTTATGACTGCGCAAGAGTTGTGCTTTAAAGTATCAAGTGTTGATGCGAAAAACAACGTCGATTTCAAATGAATTGTTCATTAAAAATTTCGGCAGGGGTGCTGCCCCCTTGACCCCCGTCCGCTGACCGGGCAGCGGACCCCCGGCTAACTCTGCGTAGTGTGATCGATCGCCGAAATTTAATTTGGTTTTAATTAATTAAAAGAATTAAAAATAATAATAATGTGTTTATTATTATTGTCTTGTGGTGATCGGTTATGGCCTTAGTTTTCCTTTATTTTGTTTTGGGTTTTTAAAATATGATCTGCATGTCGTGCCTCTCTTTTAATCTCATCATGTAACTTCTTTTCTCATCTCACTCCCTCGTATGTAAAACGAGTTTCGTTTATGTAATGTAATGTTATGAAGAAAGAGAAGAATTCAATATCAAAGGAGGACAACCTTGAAGATCTTGCTTGGAGAAGCTTAGATCGTTATTAGGTTAACTTAGGTTCTCTCATTGGCTTGGGAGAACAATTGTGCTAGGGGCCATAACTGTTTCATTATGTATGTATGTTGATGCATGTGAATGTATGTTGATGCATGTGAGAGACGATTTATATGATAAATAAGCCGGTGAGATCAGAATAATTGCAAATTCCCTCAAATTAAATATTATGTTTATGCTTTCCAAGTTTTAGCACTCATCAAGACTAGTATCGGATAATATAGGTTTCGCCTACGCGAGGTGCATGTTCTATATTAGTAAGGTGCGATGGGATAATTGTAATATCCAATTGTTAAAACAATTGGTCAAACTTAACTAAACAAATTATAATAAGACTATATATGTTTAGAAGCAAGAGTTGGAAATGATCCATGTGATGGATTGGAATCAGGAGTTATTCACCCAACTAAAATATTCGAGAGTTGTATTAGATACAATTGGAAGGAGTTCCTACCTAAATAACCTAGTTTTGTGTAATCCGCCTACGCGGACTTAAAACAAAGTGAAATATGGATCTCGACCCACTAGAAAATCTTCCAACGGGATTTTCCGAATCAAATGGTGAGGGTCATTTGTTTTGAGTAAAATAGTGGGAGCATATTTAATTAAAGGCCTAATTAAATATGTTATTGATACTTATATTTTCATTATTTTCATGTAGATTACCATGACAACAAACACCTCTAACAACATTTTGCGATCAATCCTTGACAAGGAAAAATTGTCTGGGACAAATTTTCTGGATTGGCCCCGAAATCTGAGGATTATCCTCAAACATGATAGAAAGTTGTATGTCTTGGAGAGACATGTTCCTGAAGAGGAACCTCCTAGTTCTGCACCTAAGGCAGAAAGAGATGCTTATAAGAAGCATGTCGATGATGCCAATGAAACTGCTTGTCTCATGCTAGCTACCATGAACTTAGAGTTGCAAAAGCAACATGAGAACATGGCAGCGTTTGATATGATCGAACACCTGAAGATGCTCTATCAAGAGCAAGCAAGGCATGAAAGGTTTGAAGCTTCAAAAGCCCTTTTTCAAGGCAAGTTAGCTGAGGGAGCCCCTGTAGGTCCCCACGTGCTCAAGATGATTGGGTATGTGGGAAACCTTGAGAGGCTGGGTTTTCCCCTCGGAAAGGAACTTGCAACTGATTTGATCTTGCAATCGTTGCCAGGTAGATTAAGTCAATTTGTCCTAAATTTCAATATGAATGATATGGATAAATCTCTTCCTGAACTGCTAGCCATGTTAAGAACTGCTGAGCAGAATCTGAAGTCAAAAGGGAAGTCCATTCTGATGATCGGAAATGGAAAGAGACAGAACAAAAGGCCCACCAAGCAGGGTGATAAAGGAAAAGGCAAGGAAGTTGCCAAACCCAAACCCACTGTTGCTGCTTTGAAGCCTAGTGGAGGCATAGCAAAAGAAGGCACCTGCTTCCATTGCGGTAAGACCGGACACTGGAAGAGAAACTGCCCAAAGTACCTGGAAGATAAGAAGAATGGAGTAGAGACTTCAACTTCAGGTATTTTTGTTATTGAAATTAATTTATCTACTTCTGCATCATGGGTATTAGATACTGGATGCGGTTCTCACATTTGTACCAATGTGCAGGGACTAAAAAGGAGTAGAGATTTGGCAAAAGGTGAAGTCGACCTACGAGTTGGCAATGGAGCAAAGGTTGTTGCTTTAGCCGTAGGAACTTATGTATTGACTTTACCTAGTGGTTTAATAATTCAGTTAGAGAACTGTTATTATGTACCTGCAATTAGCAGGAATATTATTTTCGTTTCTTGTTTGGACAAGTTTGGTTTTTCATTTATAATAAAGAATAATTGTTGCTCAATTTATTTGAATGATATATTCTATGCTACTGCACAAATGAACAATGGACTATATATCCTTGATCTTGGAATGCCTATTTATAACATTAATACTAAAAGGATGAAACCTAATGAGTTAAATCCAACTTACCTTTGGCATTGTCGATTAGGCCACATAAATGAGAAACGCATTTCCAAACTCCATAAAGATGGACTCTTGGACTCTTTTGATTATGAATCATATGAGACATGCAGATCTTGTTTAATTGGAAAGATGACAAAGTCTCCATTCACAGGAAAAGGTGAAAGAGATAATGATCTTTTGGCCCTCATACATACTGATGTATGTGGACCACTGAACATACCAGCCAAAGGAGGTTTTCAGTACTTCATCACATTTACTGATGATTTCAATAGATATGGTTATGTGTATTTAATGAAACACAAATCAGAGTCCTTTGAAAAGTTCAAGGAATTCAAGAATGAAGTATAAAACCAACTAGGTAAGAATATTAAAACTCTTCGATCAGATCGAGGTGGTGAGTATTTAAGCCTAGAGTTTGATGACCATCTGAAAGAGTGTGGGATCCTATCCCAACTTACTCCTCCTAGAACACCCCAATGGAATGGTGTATCTGAGAGAAGAAATAGAACCCTGTTAGACATGGTCCAATCCATGATGAGTCACGCCGATCTTCCAAACTCCTTTTGGGGACATGCACTATTGACAGCAGCTTACACACTTAACCGTGTTCCATCCAAAAAGGTTGAGAAGACACCATATGAGATATGGAGTGGTAAGAAACCACATATGTCTTACATGAAGATTTGGGGTTGCAAAGTTTATGTGAAACAAAAAATTTTAACTAAGATTGAGCCCAAATCTGACAAATGCTTATTTGTGGGGTATCCTAAAGAAACAAGAGGGTATTACTTCTACAATCCTTCTGAGGGCAAAGTGTTTGTCGCTCGAACTGGAGTTTTCCTAGAAAAAGATTTTATTTCCAAAGGAATCAGTGGGAGGAAAGTAGAGCTTGAAGAAAATAAGAATCACAAAGCATCGGTACACCTATGGAGGAATTAGACCAGGAAACACAAGTAGTTGTGGAAGAGCAACCTGCTCAAGTAGAATAAGACCAGCGTAGGTCAAGCAGGATACGTCACATACCTGAGAGATATGGATATCTCATAACTGATCAAGGTGATGTATTACTCATGGATCAAGATGAGCCTGTGACCTACCAAGAGGCCATAACTGGTCCCGAGTCTGAGAAGTGGCTAGAAGCCATGAAATCTGAAATGGATTCCATGTACACAAACCAAGTTTGGACCTTGGTAGAGCCTCCTGTAGGAGTTAACCCTATAGGATACAAGTGGGTCTTCAAAAAGAAGACTGACATGGATGGTAAGGTACATACCTATAAGGCAAGACTGGTTGCAAAAGGATTTAAACAAATTCATGGGGTTGACTATGATGAAACCTTTTCACCAGTTGCAATGCTTAAATCTGTTCGGATTTTACTTGCTATCGCTGCATATCATGATTATGAAATATGGCAGATGGATGTCAAAACTGCTTTCCTTAATGGGAATCTTCTTGAGGATGTGTACATGACACAGCCTGAAGGATTTGACATACCAGAAGAAGCCCAAAAGATATGTAAGTTACAAAGATCAATCTATGGATTGAAGCAAGCTTCCAGAAGCTGGAATCTTCGTTTTGATGAAACGGTAAAACAATATGGATTCATCAAGAACGAAGATGAGCCTTGTGTCTACAAGAAGGTTAGTGGGAGCATGATCATTTTCCTGGTATTGTATGTAGATGACATATTACTCATTGGAAATGATGTCCCTACCCTGCAATAAGTAAAGTCTTGGTTGGGGAAATGCTTTTCTATGAAGGACCTAGATGAAGCAGCCTATATATTAGGAATCAGAATCTATAGAGATAGATCACAAAAACTGCTTGGCCTAAGTCAGAGTACGTACGTAGGCAAAGTGCTGAGACGCTTTAATATGCATGATTCTAAGAAAGGATTCATACCTATGCAACATGGCCTGTGTCTATCAAAAACACAATCCCCTTCAACTAAGGAAGAAAGGGATCACATGAATAAGATTCCATATGCATCTGCAATAGGATCTATCATGTATGCCATGTTATGTACTCGACCAGATGTCTCGTATGCTTTAAGTGCAACGAGTAGGTACCAATCTGATCCTGGTGATGCCCATTGGGTAGCTGTCAAGAATATCCTTAAGTATTTGAGAAGGACTAAGGACTCATTCTTGATATATGGAGGTCAGAAAGAGTTGGCTGTAATTGGATACACCGATGCTAGCTTCTAGACAGATAAGGATGACTTTAGATCGCAATCTGGTTATGTGTTTTGCTTAAACGGTGGTGCTGTGAGCTGGAAAAGTTCAAAGCAAGATACAGTTGCTGATTCTACAACCGAGGCCGAGTATATTGCTGCCTCAAGTGCAACAAAGGAAGCTGTTTGGATCAAAAAGTTCATTAGTGAACTTGGCATAATTCCTAGCATTGTGGATCCCATTGGTCTCTATTGTGATAACAATGGTGCTATCGCACAAGCTAAGGAGCCTAGATCTCACCAATGATCCAAACACATACTTAGGCGTTATCACCTCATTCGAGAGATAATAGATAGAGGAGATGTGAAAATATGCAGGGTACCTACACTTGACAATATTGCTGACCCACTAACAAAGCCTCTTGCGCAACAGAAGCATGATGGCCATACTAGATCTATGGGCATTAGGGGTATGCCTGATTGGCTCTAGTGCTAGTGGGAGATTGTTGGTGTAAGCCCTAGAGGCCAATACTTTGTATCGAATTATTTATTAATAATAAAAAGTTTTTTCTTTATTATGTTTGTTTAATAAAGTCCATAGAATAGCTAGTCCGTTTAATGTATCGAGTTTGACTTAATCATGAGATCACATTAAATATAAGGACACTATTCTTAAAGTATCTGTAGTCAAGCTTTATTGTGAAGTGGGATAAAATTAAAGCATGAAGACTATTATGTTTATAGACTGATGATCACATCTCATGGATCATAGATAAAGAGTTATCAAGTCTTAAACATAGGTATGAATATTAAGAGTAATATTTACACTGGATTGACCCGCTATGAGAATACTATATAGAATGTTATGCAAAGTGTCATAAGTTATTCTCATGGTGATAATGGTGTATACCACCCTTCGACCTGAAATCACTATGGACCCTAGATGTAGAGTCGAGTGTCTTATTGCTGATCAAACGTTGTCCGTAATTGGATGACCATAAAGACAGTTGATGGGTACTCCACGAAGCATGCTAAGGGACATGAGTGACCTAGATGGAATTTGCCCATCCTGCGTAACAGGATAAATGTCTATGGGCCCAATATTGAACTGGACAAGGATGACACGGTCTATGCCTTGTGCTCAATATAGACATAAGGGTAAAAGGGTAATTATACACATAAGTATTATCATAGAAGGATTTGTCAGATCACATGACATTTTCGTGTCTTGGATAGCAGTGATGTGTTGCTAGCTACCGCTCACTGTTTATTATGTTAAATACGTGATTTAATATAATTGTCAATGCCGCAAAAACCTACAGGGTCACACACAAAGGACGGATTGATGAGAGATAGAGTAACTAAGGAACATCGTAAGGTACGGTGCACTTAAGTGAATTGTAGAACATCGTAAGGTACGGTGTACTTAAATAGAATATGAAATATGGTAAGGTATCACGCGCTTAAGTGATTTTGACATATTATAAGATATGGGCCACATACAATTGAGTGGGCTTTTTAGCTTGCAGCCGACACAAGTGGTTCTATAAATAGAACCCTTGTGTAGAAGCATTTGTGTAGTTGCAATTTTGTTTCTCTCTCTCTCTCTCTCTCTCTCTCTCTCTCTCTCTCTCTCACTCAAAACCTTCATTCGTAGTAGCTAGCACTGAGATTGAAGGAATCCGTTCGTGTGGACTGAGTAGAGGCATTGTCATCGTTCGACGTTCGTGATCGCTCCGTAGATCTGCACCAAAGGTTACAATCGCCACAAGAGGTAACGATTCTATCACTGATCATGCCCATTCGTAAGGATCATTAAAGGAGAATTTTTAAATTCCGCTGCGTTTTGGGTCGCCCTTCTCCTTCAGGGAAGCATCCATCTTTTCTGATTCTTTCAACGCTTCTAACAATCAGTGTTAGACCAGTAGGGCTTGCATCTTCAAGTACCACAAACTGAAATCATTCACACCGGTGAATTTCTCAATCTCATACTTTGTTGACGGCATCTTCTCCTCCGCGCCAATTGCACCAATTTGTTGTGAAATCGAGGCTAGAAATAACAGAGTTTGATCAATTTCTTTATCAACAAGAAACCAACAAACTAAAGAAAAGAGAGAAAAGATAAAAGAAAGACATTTTAAAGTGGTATAAAATTGGATTCTTGATTCAATTACACATTATGGAACAACGTTTACAGTTGAATCTCAATCACACCATTTTCTCCTTCTAAGTAGGATTATCATGGATTGACTGAGAAGTGATGACTAGTATGTTATTTATAAGAAAACTAAATTCTAACTTTCAACTAACATACTAAATAATTCGACATGCTGACAACCTAGCATATTTCAACAGCTACACTATCTCTTCGACTTCGACAAAGTTTGCTACAACACTAACTTATAACCCATAAACTATTGTTCATATTCACACATTTAAACAAACTAAAACAAGGAGTGGACGGAAGTTCTATTGTCTTAGATAAAGTTGAGTTCCATAAACATGATTGGATCTTGTCTAACTAGCATCTATCTGAATAGTTACATGATTAATGTTATGCACCTTCTTGTTGTAGTCGACAACTTTGTCCAACATCGCATCGGCATCTGCTACAGGATTAATTTTAACATGATAAACTAGCAATACCTTTTCAACCGTGATGGCCCATATGTGCAGCTCATAAATAGCCCATAATTCTTCCGTCTCCAATACGACCAAGGTATCAAAAGAACCTAAAACATTCATAGAAACATTTCAAACCAAACACTTGGAGTTGGGTTGATACATTGCAGTAGTTAAGTTGAAATCATTTTTAAGAGAGTTCACAAATGAAAGCACAAGATGATAATGATGAGATTGTAAAGCAAGTTTAGAGTTGGGAAAGTGAGGCACAAATGACTGGTGAATCTAAATGGTTGTTGTGAAGTGAAATTATTTTTAGTAGTACCATATCGTTTTATTTAGAAAGATTTTTAGTGTTTATAAAGCTTATTTATGCTTTGGTAGTTCAATACAAAAAGAATTTGCATGAATATAGGTCAAAATGGTTGGATAAGGTGGGCTTAGTGGGTTTCAGGCTTACCTGGCTCTGAGCAGGTTTTTTTAAATTTAAAAGCCAGTAATATTTATTATAAATGAAATTAAAATTTTCTGATGAGAGAAAAATCAACTTGTCATTAAAATTGAGGATCAAAGTTAAATGTTTAAACTATTAAAATTAAATTATTATATAAGAATAATTTTAATTTTAATTTTAATCTATATCAGAGAGAGATCTTAAAATAAGTTAACCAATATATTATATATTTTAACATAAGCTTGACAGACATTATTGATTTAGTTTGTGTGAGAGAAAAAAAAACATTATTGATTTAATTTCCCATAAATGCACACTATCCTCTCACTTAACCTACTTTCCCTAAACAAACAGCAACTCTGTCACAGCATCTCAAACATAAATCACACAATTTGTGAGTATTTCATAAAAAACCACTTATAGATTCTACATTAATTTATCAAAGATGAAAAGAAAATCCTATACAATGGTTGTGACGGCTATAAATAATTAGAGTATAAAGTATGCATATGCAATCAAATAATTCTCTCTCCCCTCCTTCAAATGTGTGGCCTAAAGAAAAGAGCAACAATAACTATTGAGCATCTAAAAAGAGACCCTAAACACATTTGAAAGACCTCATGGAGGGCCACTATACTCATTATTTTAGAGCAATAATAATATCACCTTTTTGAGCCACCTCATACAACTACCTTTGATCATATTTTCATGCTGATAATATTGGATACCTGTGCAATATCTTAAAGGTGTCACAAGAATTTGGAGTTGTGGGGACCATGACAGCACCTACTTCATCAATCCAACCGTCTTATGTTATATTTGTTTATGTTTTTCTTTTTGTAATTAATCAGTTTTTTTTTGTTACTAAAATGGGACGTAGCATTAGCAATGAGACAGACAACTCTTAGTTTGCTTAGAAGTACACATTAAAACGAGACAGGATACGTTTTTATAGAGGTGCATCCGAAGTAATTTGGGAGGTAGGAAAAATGCATTCCTACAATTTAGATGTTATGAACACAATTCTTCATAATAAGAGCCCACTTCGTTAAACTGGTATGCTGGGGCGGATTCAGACATTATATTGAATTTTAAGGTTTAATTCCTCGATTTGTTTCAAATAATTCATAATTAACAATTTAATATCCTCACTTGCATGTTGAATTTTCGATACTTTAGGAATTCATTTATGAGATATTGAAATAATTGAATTTTTATAATAAATTGGGGTTGTAGAGTACTCCTGAACAGGAGAGAAGAATAAGGAAAAATTAAAATATTCACTTTATCGTTGATTTCAATCACCTATAAATAAATGTAGTCGGTCAAGTGAGAAAATTTAAAAATAATAATAATAATTAATATGAGAGGGTGAGAAAAACGTGGGAAGTGGAGAGGTTTGAAAATGAATAAAAAACTTGAAATTGTGAAAGAGAAAAGTAAGAGGATATATATATATATATATATATATATATATATATATATATATATATATATATATATATATATATATATATATATATATATATATATATATATATATATATATATATATATATATATATATATATATATATATATTTCAACTTACTTCGAGAGTAAGTATTTTTAACTTACTCCAAACCATAACATTTAAATTAGATTTAATTGAATGATTAATTAAATAAAAATTCTAATTTTATTATTAAATTAGATTCAAATTAATGATTTATAATGTGAAGTAAATTAAAAAATGGGTAATGCTAACTTGTGTCCCAAGGACACAAGTTAAGAGATAAATAAAGTAAAAAAGTCTTAAAATTTGCACGGTGAACTTAATACAAAGTCATAATTAATGATTCTATTGTTTTTTTCAATAAAAAAATTCCATTTGTGGGTTTCTTAACTTGTGCCCTTGGGGCACAAGTTAGCATTTGCCCTTAAAAAATTTACTCTTGAAGTAAATTGAATCCTAATAAATATAAATATATATATATATATATATATATATATATATATATATATATATATATATATATATATATATATATATATATATATATATATATATATATATATATATATATATATATATATATATATATATATATAATTAAAAAATTGGAGGTTGTGGTTGATTCACCTCATATGAGTCACACTACTTATTTTCTTGATTTCCACCAACCCCGTTGAAGATACACCGCAAATAGAGAAAGTTTATTATTTCTTTGAATCATAGTAGTACGTGTTATGTTAAACATAAAAATAAAATAAAAAATTGTTGGATATGTGAGTTTTGAATTGTAAAACCTGATAGAGGAAGAAGTCATTGATAGATCAATTTTGAATGTAGTTTAGTTTGATACTTTCACTAATACAATGAGTATGTGTTAAGTCTTACTTCTCTATATGTGGTGGTTTTCATTTGTTGTTGTTTTTTTTAACTTCCTCCGCACAAAATGACAAGGCAAAGCATGGGAATACATATAATGCCACTTTGCTGGAGAATATTGGGAAAAAATTTAGCAATTATGGAAAAGATTTATTTTGATACCTGCTATTAACAGTAATCTGAAGAGTCATTCAATTGTAACTTTTTTCCAACACATCATTGTATTGTGAAAATCAGTTTCTGCATTAAAGAACAAGAAATGCAAAGCAGAAAATACAGAATGAAGAAGAAGAAGAAGAAAGAAATTTTCAGGGAAAAGAAAATAATAGCTTGTTATATTTTTACACGTGTGGTAGCCATGTCCTTATATAGTGTATGGTTATCTCTTAACTACCAATCAACAATTAGCTAACAAACTGAAGCTAACTAAAAGATATTGTCCACACAAAACTCTTATCCACATAACTCCTATAAGCTATATTATATTCTCAACAGCCCCTCTCAAGCTAAGCATGGTGAATGTTGATCATGCCAAGCTTGGAAATGAATTTATTGAAGGTTGAAGTGGATAAAGCTTTGGTTAGGAAATCAGCTAGTTGTTCATGAGTTGAAATTGGTAGAAGCCGTAGTAAGCCTTGCTGCAATTTTTCACGAACTAAATGGCAGTCAATTTCAAGGTGTTTTGTTCGCTCGTGGAAAACCGGATTGAGTGCAATGTGCATTGCACTTTGGCTGTCACAGTACAAGACAGGGAGCTTGGTACATGTAATGTGTAATTCCTTCATGAGAGCTATCAACCAAAGCAACTCACATGTAGCAAATGATAATGCCCGATACTCTGCCTCTGAAGATGACCTGGAAATGGTATTTTGTTTCTTCGCACGCCATGATATAAGAGAAGTCCCAAGAAAGAAACAATAGCCTGAAATGGATTTTCTTGAATCAATACATCCTGCCCAATCTGAGTCAGAGAAGCCAAGTAGTTGCAATTCAGCATCTCTTCGAAACAAAATTCCTCTACCAGGACTGTTTTTCAGATATCGTATAACTCTGCAAGCAGCATGATAATGTGCCATTGTTGGATTGTGAAGAAATTGACTGAGTTGTTGAGTGGCATACATAATGTCAGGACGTGTTGTGTTGAGGTATAGCAATCGACCTATCAAGCGCCTATAAGTTCCAATGTCATCAAAAGCTTTGCCATTATCAACATGTAGTTTGACAGATGGATCGAGAGGTGTGGGAGCTGGTTTAGATCCAAGCATACCAGATTCCTGCAAGAGGTCAAGGCAGTATTTTCGTTGAGATAAAGAGATACTTGTCTTTGAGTGAGCAACTTCGAGGCCAAGAAAGTACTTCAATGTTCCCAAGTCTTTGATATTGAATGTTTCATTAAGGTTGTGCTTGATGCGATCAAATTCAGACATAGAATTGTCGGCTAAGATTATGTCATCGACATAAACTAAAATGGCTGTGAAATGTATGTCAGTTTTCAAAGTAAACAGGGAATAATCAGAAGCAGATTGAGTGTACCCTTGATGCAACAGAAGAGCAGTCAGTTTTTCATACCATTTGCGACTTGCTTGCTTCAGACCATATAAGCTCTTTTGAAGTTTACATACTTGATTAGGTTTGTGGCATGTAACACCTTCAGGTATTGTCATGTACACATATTCTTTCAATTCCCCGTGTAAGAATGCGTTGTTGACATCAAGTTGGTGTAAGAACCAATTATTGATAGCTGCAGTCGCAAGGAGGGTTCTAACAGTTGTAAGCTTCGCTACTGGTGAAAACGTGTCAAAAAAATCCAGTCCCTCGATTTGATTGTAACCTTTGGCCACAAGCCGCGCTTTATACCTCTCTATCGTGCCATCTGCTCTATGTTTCACTTTGAACACCCATCTGTTACCAATTGGCTTGACATGTGGTGGCAAATCAACTATGTTCCAAGTCTTATTCTTGTCTAATGCATCTAATTCAAACTTCATTGCTTTAATCCAATGTTCAGATAAGCATGCTTCTTTGTAATTCTTTGGTTCATGAATGAGAGAGATATTTGATGCAAAGACACGATGGGATGCAGATAAAAATTCAATGAATCATAATTTGAAATTGGATAAATAACTTTGGATGTACCTGATGATGACTTGACTGCTGAAACATCGGATATATTGCACACATAATCTGAGAGATAATGAGGTGTCTGTTTGGTTCTAACAGGTCTAGACTGAGTGTTGTAATTCTCAGTGTCGTGTGTATCAAGTATATGTTGGGTGTCATTGTTCTCATCAGTATTTTCTACAGTTTCAGGGTCAGAATTAGAATGGTGTAATGTGTCATTAGCTATGGTATGTTGGTTATCATGTTCATCATTAGTTGGTTCAATGTTTTGTGATGGAACATATATGACAGGGTCATGTTGAAAATGTTCAATAGAATCTTTGTGAAGGTGGTAATCCCAGTTAATGGAATTAGAATTAGAATAAGGAAATATATGTTCATAGTGTATGACATTTCTAGAGATAAGAATGGAATGACTGTGAATATCATAGAGTACCACACCCTTCATACCATTCTTGTATCCCAAGAAAACACATTTTCGAGCTCTTGACTCAAGTTTAGTGCGATGCATATTTAATGTGGATGCAAAAGCTAAAGATCCAAACACTTTAAGACTATGCATATCAGGATGTTCATTATGCAATATGAAATGAGGAGAAAGGTTATTTAAAACTTGAGTAGGGAGTTTATTAATGATGAATGTGGCATGTAAAACAGCATATGACCAAAATTGCTTGGGGAGTTTTGACTGAAAGAGGAGAGCTCTTCCAACATTTAACAAATGTTGGTGTTTCCTCTCCACTCTACCATTTTGCTGTGGTGATTCTACACAACTGGTTTGATGAATGATTCCCTTAGATGAATAAAATTCAGGGATGTTAAACTCAGCACCATTATCAGTTCTAATGGTTTTGACAGAAAGTTTATGTTGATTTTCTATGAGATTGACAAAATTTATGACATGCTGTCTAGCTTCAGATTTAGTTTTCATTAAAGTGATCCATGTGAATCTGCTACAATCATCGACAACAGTCAAAAAGTATGAGTGACCATGCAAGGATTGGACAACTAGAGGTCCCCAAATATCAAAATGAATCAAATCATAAGGATGATCAGCACGACTATTGCTAACCTTATAGGAAAGTTTTCTTTGTCTAGAATAGCTACAAACATCACAAACATCTTTATGATTAACTGTGATAAAGGGAAATTGAGAATGTAAGTACAGAAGTCTATTATTGGATAAGTGTCCTAATCTGAAGTGCCATAAAGCCTTTTCTGGTAAGGTTACTGTGGCTGCTATAGCAGATGTGAGATCAGGTGAGTGTATAGGAAGTGAAGCATTATCTCTTAGTGTTAAGTAGTACAATCCATCCTTTTGATCAGCAGAACCAGTCATCTTCAGAGTGACTTTGTCCTGTATAACACATTGTGAATTGATAAAGGTAACATTGCAATTAGAAGATTCACATAATTTGGAAACAGATAAAAGGTTTAATGAAAATTCAGGAATCAAAAGGACATTATACACAATGAACTCAGGAGAAAAATGTATTGTACCAGAATAGCTAGCAGTAAGACATTGACCATTTGGCAATCTAACATTGACTGGAATAATTTTCTTATAAGAATGAAACCATTTTATAGAACTACATATATGGTCAGAAGCTCCTGAATCAATGATCCAAGAACTATGGCTACTACTATGCATGCAATGAGATGTGTTACCTGTTGATAGATGACCAACAGCAACTTGATTAGAAGAAGCATGCCCTGAAGATTGACCAATACCAGACTTCTGAATTAGCTCCATTAGAGTATTGAATTGGCCTTGAGTCATAGGTGAATTATCACTTTTAGTGTCAGCACCATTAAAAAGAGATCCATCATCAGTGCCATCTGATGCAATATTGTTAGCTGAATTTTGAAATTGCTTCTGCATATGTGGTGGAACACCATGTTTCTTAAAGCAATTTTCAACAGTATGATTGGTTTTGCCACAGAAAGTACAAACACGAGCTTCATGCTTGAATGAATTGTTTCTTGCAACAAACTTTTTGGAATCAAGAGCATTAATCAGAGTATGGGACTCATCATTGGGGATGGTAAGCTGAAGTTGTCTTTCATGCTGAATGACCATGGAAAATATCTTATTCATGTTAGACAAAGGATCCATTAACAAGATTTGGGATTTAATAACAGAAAATTGATCATTCAAACCGGTTAAAAATCTGATGACTTGCATCAGTTGATGGTTGGATCTTGCACTACGCATAGCTTCACAAGAACATTTGATGCGACATGTGCAAGTGGGTAAAGGCAAATACAAATCTAACTCCTCCCAAAGAATTTTAAGTTCAGAAAAGAAATCAGTTACCGATTTGGTTTCTTGCTTTAGATTGTATATTTCTTGATGTAACTCAGAAATACGTATGAGATCACCCTGAGAGAATATTTCCTTCAAATCGTTCCATACATCAAGCGCATTCTCCATGAAGACGATGGACTGAGAAATGGAATCTGAAACTGAATTCATGATCCAAGAATGGACTAACATGTTGCAGCGATTCCAAGCACGCAAGGATGGATAGGAATCAATTGGAGCAGGAAGAGAGCCATCAATGAACTCAATCTTCATCTTTCCACCAAGCGCTCTCTTCATGCTTCGAGCCCATCAATGATAGTTAGAACCAGTAAGCTTGGGAAGAACTGTAACTGAACCAGAACCATCGCTAGGATGAACAAAGTATGGGGAAGTTTGATCTAAAGCTGGATCAAGAGGTGAATTTCGTGGAGGAGCCGTGGAAGTAAAGAAAGAATGAACAAGCTAAAGATTCAATTGGAAGAGCATCGGAAGAAGGATCGAAATGGCGAATGATACCATATTGTGAAAATCAGTTTCTGGATTAAAGAACAAGAAATGCAAAGCAGAAAATACAGAATGAAGAAGAAGAAGAAAGAAATTTTCAGGGAAAATAAAATAATAGCTTGTTATATTTTTACACGTGTGGTAGCCATGTCCTTATATAGTGTATGGTTATCTCTTAACTACCAATCAACAATTAGCTAACAAACTGAAGCTAACTAAAAGATATTGTCCACACAAAACTCTTATCCACATAACTCCTATAAGCTATATTATATTCTCAACACATTGTATCAAATAAACAATTTCATTAATTAAATAATTTCATCGAAATATGTTTTGTATAATAATCATGATGTGCATTAAATCAATCTTATCTGTGAAGAATGTATGCATTAATAAATTTATTGCATTTCTGATTTGCTTCTATTATGTAGATTTTCAATGCAAACAGTTATTTTATTTGCCGGAACTTAATGAATCGTTTTTATTCAATACATATTCTTATACTGTTATATATTAAGCACATAAATTTTTAATTAATTAGATGTATAAATACTTCAGTTTTATATCACTGATATAAATTAACAACCTCAATTTTTCACACAGAGTTATTAGCAAATTTATACCAGCAAATTCAACTTTATTAGTGAATTTATACCAACAAATTTAACCTTAATACTAATCATTCTATATTGCATAATGTAGCGGGGTATTCGTTACCTTTAGATTTATTGACTAAATCAAAAGTAAGCATACAATTCGATTCGCCACCACACTTCTATTTATCCAAAGGAAAGGTTAGGAAGCGAACAAAAACCGAGAAGTTTTATCAAATCAAAAACTAATAAAAATGTCAGAGATCTGGATAAGGGGGTTGGTTATGCAATAGGAAGGTTTTAAGCACCCAAAACATCCTTAGTACTCTAAGGGAGCCCTTTTTGCAAAGTTGTATGGTAGGTTGGTATTTGTGAAAATATTTGTGCAAACATGATTGGGGAGATGAGAAAAGAATATACAAATTATTTAGAATTTTGTTGTTTGAATGGATGAGCCCATTGCCTACGTACCATCACAAAGGTAGGATCAAAACCTCGCCGTTCGGGGTAAAAATCTCAAAATAAGTTGGTGAATTGGTTTGTCAAAAGCCTTAAGGTCTTTTGTTATCAAAGGGAGAAAACTCAACCTAAACCACGATCTACCACGTGAGGAGAGCTTCAACATACTAGTGAGGGATCCACCCTATAATAAGTATGGAAGACTTATAGTCCAATCACTAAGGATAAGGTGAGGTTTACATCAACCACTATGATAACTCAAACCTATGGCTAATGTTTATGAAAAAAAGTTTTAACAAAAGTGGTCATTGGAACCACAAAAAATCATTTGAAGTGAGTTGGATTTACCAATTAGAAGTATTCACAAAATGAAGTCAAAGTTGACTTAAGATTCAATTCAAAATAAGTATTATGAAAAGAGTTTGAAAAAATCAAAGGCATAATGCCTAGGTTTCTAGTTTTTGAAAACAATGTCAATGTTTGCACAAAATGAGTTTGGCTTGGGTTAGAGTGGAGAGAAGAAGAGAAGGGCTAGTCCTAAACATGCAAAGATGAGAGAAGAGAAATAAAACCCTTGGAGTTCCTTTCTTGAGATCATAAAGATGATTTAAGTTGCTCATTTCCTTTGGACTTAGCAATTAACTCAAGCAATCAAACAACTATTCAATCAAGCTCCTAGGATCCTCCAATTGGCTTGTCTCTCTTAACCTGGATGCTTATGACAATGGTCCTTCTAATTAGCTCAAGTTTGGGATCCCTATCACACAAGAACAAATAATCAAAAAGTTCACAATGCAATAAGTGAAATGGACAAAGAGAGAGTTTAGATTAGGGGTCCTTTCAAGTCAACTTCAAGATTAAGCATTCTAAAGGCATGAGGCCTAGTTGCTCTTCAATCAATTTTAGCATTCTAAAGGCATGAGGCCTAGTTGCTCTTGAACTCCATTAAGCATAGGTGAGGTTCTAATTCTAAGTCCTTTCTCCTTTTTGCGTTGGATTCACAGAAACAAACAAAAAAAACAAGCACAAGGCAACAATATATTTACACAAATAATGTGCTCAAGTGAGCAAAAGGCAAATGGCATAAGCATAAACATGAGCTCAAATGAGCAAAGGGAAAAAGACAATATGAATAAATGAGCAAGAAATTAAATTGCATTAAAGTAAATTGCAAGAATTAAATGCTTGAATTAAAAGTTAGTAATTAGTAGTTAGTGTTAGTGTGCCATAAGGAAATTTAGCACTATGTTAAGTAATCGTAAGTGGACTAATGTAGTAGTCACACCTATCTGAGGTCGGTCAATAAAACTATAGGCAAATAAACACAAGCTAGAGATCATGACTAGTAAGCCAAGCTCCTACAACTTGCCATGCCAAAAGAAAAGAAGAATGACCTTGTATGGATTTTAAGTTTTTTGCTTGACCAAGAAGCAACATATCTTGGACACAAAGCAATTCACTTGATCTTTGATCAAGTTGAATTTGATTTGGATCAAAGAAGTTTAAGCCTCTCATATGTCAAGGTTAACCACAAATCATTAACTCATTGGTCAAAAGAAAAAGATGAAGAAAGGAGATGAAGATAGAATGTACAAAATGGAAATTCAAATGACATAATCAAAACATAATGGTCAAATGTGAATGGAATCATCATCAACCAATGGTAAACAGAAGTGAAATGAAGATTAGAAGTCAAGAAAGGTCAAACATATTGGTATTTTTTGGAATTAAAATAATACATGAAATAAAATGAACAAATCATGGTCAAACTTCAAATCCAATTCAAATCAACTTGGATAAGTTCAATTGGATCATCATAAGTCTAACATGGTCAAACAAGGTTTGACAAATTTTCTCAACATTTTTTTAAAACAGAAACTAATTTTAAACAATTAAAAATGAAGAAAAATAACATATATGAACTAAAATCTCAAATAAATCTCAAATCAATTAAGAAATTGATGAAAATAATTTTCATAGACTTATCATCATTCATACATATTAAGAAAATATTTTTGGCATTTTTGAATATCTAAAAGTATTTAAAATGAATTAAAAACAATTAAAAACAAAACAATCCAGAAAAAATATTAAATGGAATCACAAAAATAATTAAAAATCATATTATGAAACTAGAATTTAAGAGAAAAATTTTGCAATTGGTCCCATATTTTTGTGATTCCAAATAAAGAAGTTATGAATTTTTGAAAATAAAAAGAATTAAAGAAAATAAAACAGAAATTAATAAAAGCTGGAAAATCCACAGGCGTCTGATCAGGATTCATTAATTGACGTGGCTAATCAAAAGGTCAGAGGCGCGTGCATGGTGTGGACAAGTCAACAGCATAACACATTGGATTTAGAAAAGTAATTAAAACGCATGGCCATGATTAGATCCTGTGAGCCAGATCCAAGGGACATAAGGCCAGCCACGTGTGGACGGTGGTGGAAACCACCGTCTTCTCCGGTGAGAAGACAAAATCCGGCCACCAGTTGCAGGTTTTGCAACCTCAACCAAACCACACAATCTATATACCAAATTAAAGATGGGGTGATGTACATCACCCCTGTAACCTTGGATTGTGCTCTACATCTCTATGGAAGGAGAAATCAGAGATGGAAAATCCAGGTACTTGATTTGAAGTTCAACAATTCACAAAATTAAAGCCACCATTGGCTTGCCTCTCACATGAGGACTTCAGAAAACCATACCAACACAAGCAATGCACAATATATAGTGAGATTCGAAGCAAAACAGTTGAGGTGAAAACCTTTGAAGTGCAGCTTTGATGAGCACGATCCAACCAATCCTTTGCTTGCAGCTTGATCTTGATGTATGATATGAGAGCTAGGCTTAGGAATTAGTATTGAAATTCAATTGATGTTGTTGAAAATCAAACTTGAAAAGTGAAAATGAAAATTCAAATTCCTTTGGTGAGAGGTTGGGAAATGATTTCCGCAGAGGTTTAGGCGCATTCAGGTTACCAATCAATGAAGTAAGCATGTTTATTTATAGCTGAAAGTGCAAGGCGGGGGAATGGAACTCGTGTGCATGAGAATTGGGTCCTCCATGCATGGGCATGTACAAGCGCATGTGAGGCCCAAAATCAAATGGTTTTGCATGCTAAACTCAATTGAAGTAAATTTGGACGTGCAGATTGAAAGGCATTGGCTTGTGCATGAAGGTTTCACTTGAATTCCATAAATGATCACAAATATTCATCTCTTTGAATGTTCCATTTGGAAAATTCAAACATAGGCATGTGAGTAATGGTTGGAAAGGTCTTGACATAAGGAACAAAAGCTATGTTGGACAAAAATCCATTTGGAGTTTGGAAAATTGTGAAAACTGGCCATGAAGTTCAAGGTACAAAACATGTATTTGAAAAATTTGCCAAAAATGACCAACTTCAATCCCTTTTGTTTCAATGATGAAAGCCTCAAATGGAAACAGCTCAAACATCAAAGTTGTAAATCTTTTCAAGGCAATCAATTTGGACTTAAATGTTACATCATTTGGAGTTTTGATGAGAAAGTTATGGGCACTTGAAATTGGACTTTTTCAAGATTCAATGGCTTTGGTCCAAAGTGACCTATAATGTTTTGTATTATCACATGTGTTTAGTTTAGGATTATGAAATTTTGTCCAACATAACAATTGAAGTAGACATGTTAAACTTTCAATGCACTTGTTCTCACCTATAAATCATAAAAAATGAAGGAGTTAGGTTCTTAGGAAGTTGACCCAAAATTAGGGTTTCAGTCAAAATGACCTATAATGTTTTGAAATGAATGATGACCTTACATGTTTCAAATGAATTTTTGATGAACATGAAAGTTGTTCATATGGTTATTAAGAACAATTTTCCTCTTAGGGTCATCATCATTTGACAAACACATCAAAAGTTAGGTCTCAGTGGATTTCAAAATAGTCAAATGATTTGACTGGTCAACTTCTCAAGTCCAAACTTCAAATCTTGATGAATGGATGATTGAGAGGCCTCACATAGGCTCAAATATGCATAAAATAATGAATGAATGAACTTCCCTTGATTTAATTTGATCATAGGTTGAGGTTGCTTCATGAGCAAGGCACAGTCAATGCACAGTTGAATTAGGGTTTCCTTGGGAAACAAGCCTCAAGCCCTTTGGTTTATCTTGATCAAATTGACAAATTAAGATACTTGGGAGGCATATATGATGATTGAGAGCTTTGTGAACCATTTTCATGCTTGATTTCATCTTCATCTAGCCATTTCTTTGAGTATAGGGGCCTCCTAGGAGTCTTGGATCACATGACTGCTTGAGCTTCAAAACAAAAAAAGTTAGTGACATATTTTTGTGCCTTTGGTTAGTAGACACAATAAGAAAAGCAATAATATACAATTCAAACATGCTTGGTGGTCTCAAACAAACTCACACAAGTCCCAACCCAAGGGTTAAGGAGCCAAGATGCTATGATCCTTGAGGCAAATGCAATGAGCAATGTTATGATGCCATGAGGGATCTTAGGGTCAAAATTAGGGTCTTACAGATGCCCCTATTTAAGGTCATTCTAGCCGGAGATATGAAGGTTTAAATCTTCATCTCGACGAGGTAGAATGGGCTTAAATAATAACAAAGAGACGAATTTTGGTCCCTAAGAGACCTCATGATGCAGATGCATGCAAAAGTTAATACTCTGTGGAGATATATGACCACAAAAAAGAAAAGAAATCAGGAGAAACTGAAAGTCCGCAGGAGTATAATATATTCCGTAAGGAAAACTCACTAGGAGATAGAGACTCCGAGGGGATAAAGGGGATAAAAATGCGTGAGCAGGTCACGACTTGAAACTTGCTGGGAGACACGAGGGGATTCCACGAAAATAAATCAATGGAAAGACTCGAGCTGACGCAAAGATGCATGTATTGGGGAATATGCCAATACAACAAAACTATCCACAAAGGATACTTCGGATAAAAATCCGGACTCAGGTGGGGATGTCCATTAAGGATTCAGCTGAGGAAACAACAAATGAGGTATTACCGGTTACCGGGTAATAAACTCGAAGAGAGATATGTGATCCAAAACACCGGTACAAGGGTGAGAGAACATACGCTCAGGGAGAAAGAGTATCTAAGACCGATGTAAGGGTGAGAGATATCAATCATCCAAAACATCAGAGGAAGACCTAAAAGGTATATTTCAACTCAGGAAAATCTGACTCCACAAGGGACAAAAAGTCATAATAGGGAGTAGAAGGAAGGAACACCAGGGATACCGGTTACTGAGCATATAATAGGTGACCAACCAGGCGTGAATTGGGAACATCCAAGACACTCATCATTCGAAGGGAGGGCTGAAAAAGCAAACTCGACTACAGGATGGGCATTCGATTCCATAAGGAAATACGAATCTTACTCAATTGGGGAAGAAAAAGACTTCGACTGAAGAGCGCATGAGATATATTATCTATTACCGTCAAAACGTAGATAACATATTTGCATGAAGGATTATCCACAACTGGTTACTGGGTTAATAAAGGATAAATCAACCGAAAAGGAAGAACATCGGGATACCGGTTACTGGGTATAAAATGATGACCAATCCAGGGGAGAAAAAATCATTCCCAAACAAGGGTAAATGAAAGATAACTTGTTGGGGATACCTTGACAAAAGAAATGATCCAAGAGACATATCACCGGTTACTGGGAGATATACTCAAAAAATGAAGGAATATCAATACCGAATATTGGATAAAGATAACCAACAAAGAGGGGATTACATCTATCGGTTACTGGGTAAAAAACCAAAGGTGAGAGTACCCGTCATCGATTAGGATGAACAATATCAAGGATTAACTCTGCAAGGGGACAAATGGGGTTTACAACTACCGGTTACTGGGTAGAAAACCAAAGAAATAGGACTTACAACTACCGGTTACTGGGTAGAAGGCTACAAGATCCGCTGGGAAGAGAATGAACAATTACTGTTTACTGAGCAATTAATCACCTGAACCGCAGGGAACTGTAGGGGAAATAACAAGAAGGGGGTCAATCTAGGAACAAACTAGAGAGACACAATGAAACAAGACTCAACCCAATGAGGATATAACTCAGAGGAGTAATTCCGTCCCAATACATATTTAGGGAGGAAACTGAAACAATAATCATCCACGAGGATATAACTCAGTGGGGAATATAGAAGGAAAGAAAGACACTTTTTGCCTATAGGGCTGACTCTATATGGAGAGATCAGACACAAATATCTGCTTGGGGAAACATGTATCACCAATAGCAGGAGATAACAAGCAAAGATATATGGCAGAAGATGCAACATGAATATCTGAATGCTATGATTATGCATGTATACGCATGGTTTATGTATGATTAATGCTGACAAACAGACATATCTAACACAAACAGGTCCAAGAAACAATGGACAGACATCCGGTATAACATCTCAAAAGAGAAACACCAGGCCCACAGGAGGAAATCCAATCTAGAGGGGAGCATCAAGTGCCAAGAGACACAGACTGCAGTTGGGAATAAAGAACACCGCTGGAGATCATAGACCGCTGTTGGGGGATCAACAAGAGGTCACAGCTGCCAACTGTCGGGGATCTTCCAACAGTTCTCGGGAACATGCAGATATAACAATAAGATCCAACATGGATAAATTCTCCTGGGGATCTCATCGGGGGATAATGAGAAATTCTGTGGGGAACAACCACCAAACAGAAACACATTAAGCATTCTCTTCTCACTGCTGAGGAAACATCTCTGCCACCGGGAGAAGGGATAAGTTACTCCGCTGGGGAAGCTACAGAGTCATTGCCAGGGATTTGCTGCTGAACAGACAAAAGATCCATCATAGAGGAAACTCTAACGGTGAGCTCAACACGGATAAGATTCCAGCGTAGAAGAAACTCTACTGGGGAACTCATCAAGGGATGGTATGAAACTCTGTGGGGAACAACCACCAAATAGAAACTCCAATAATCAATACACTTTCTCTTATCTGCTGGAGAGACATCTTTGTTAGGAGAAAGGAGAACCACTGCTCCGCTGGGGAAGGAAATAAACATCTTCAACACCAGCTCTACTAAGGGGAAATTCCAATAAGGAGTGGGAAACAAATATCAGGCTCTGATCAGACAACTCCAAGGGGAAGACTGAAGGCGATCCAATTGGGGGAAGTTTATTATGGGCAAACCTACTGGGGATGAGTTGTAGACAAACCTGCCAGGGAGAAGCTAAAGTCAAACTGCTGAGATTTCCACTCATGCTGGAAATTCCTGCTCACTCTGCGAGAGATTTCCATTTATACCGAGGGAAAGACCAACTTCCTCGAAAAATAGATAGCATATCAATTTTTATCAATCTATAAGGGATTTTAGGTCAGCCCGCTCAAGGGATGACAACCATATAATTGATAAAAGCACAGATGCTAAGCTCAGACTCACTGGGGATCTGAGGATGGGGGTATATACATCTCCCAAACAGATCAAGGCCAAAACTCCAGACTCTCTGGGGATTGGATGAAGTACCACCCTCTATGTGCCTGCTGAGGACACAACCTGAAAGATGATGAAGAGAAAACAAATATGCCAGAAATATAAACACATGTCTTACCCTTTTGGAGATCATACTATCCTTGGGAGAGCACTGAGGATATTCCATTTATCCTTTCAGTCATTGTGAATGTTCACATTTGTTTAAAAACAGTTTATACAATTTTATTTATTTAAAACAATGATATTTATAAATTAAAACATGCAAACATTTGTTAAACAGAAACAAATAAGAGTGCAAAGAATTGGATAAAGGCTCAAATTTATTCGATAAAATGGTAGTCTGCAAATGGCAAGACTCCATGGATCTTTACAAATTTGAAATTGGTGATATATATTGGGAAAAGAGCTACATTGAACATAACGACCATTTCTCCACCAACTCTGAATCCAAGGTATTTGAAGCTTCAGTTGACAATGACTGAGCGAGAATCTCTGACAGATGACAGTTTGAAGAACAAAGTCTTGTCAAGATGCAGTTACTTGCCAAATCCCTAAATTTTGCCTAGATTGCCCCAAGGTGAGGTACTCAATCTAGCGGGATATATATATTCATTTTTTCATGTCTCTAACTTTTTCTTGGACCGCCCTTTCGGGTTTTCAATCCACCGAGACGCTCACTTTTGCCTAAGCCGCCCTTTCGGGTTTTCAACTTAGCGAGCTATTTTGTTTTTATTTTAGGCGAAGTATTTCTTGACTGCATCTGAATTCACAGGACGGGTGAAATCCTCCTCATCCATAGTTTTAAGTATCAAAGCACCGCCTGAAAAGGCTCTCTTAACAACGTATGGACCTTCATAGTTTGGAGTCCACTTTCCCCTTGAATCATGCGCGAAAGACAAAACTTTCTTGAGCACGAGGTCACCTTCTTTGAACACGCGAGGCTTGACCCTCTTATCAAAGGCTTTCTTCATCTTTTGCTGATACAACTGACCATGACACATGGCAGTTAACCTCTTATCTTCAATTAAATTCAACTGGTCATAACGACTCTGAATCCATTGAGCCTCAGTCAACTTGGCTTCCATCAAGACTCTCATTGATGGGATCTCAACCTCCACGGGGAGCACAACCTCCATGTCGTATACAAGAGAGAAAGGGGTTGCCCCTGTTGAAGTGCGGATAGATGTACGATAGCCATGCAAAGAAAATGGCAGCATCTCATGCCAATCTTTGTATGTAACAACCATCTTCTGTATAATCTTCTTGATGTTTTTATTAGCAGCTTCAACAGCCTCATTCATCTTGGGTCTATAAGGAGAAGAATTATGATGCGCAATCTTGAACTCGCTACACAGCTCTTTCATCATCTTATTGTTCAAGTTAGTTCCGTTATCAATAATGATCTTATCTGGCACACCAATCATCTTATTGGTGAAGTAATCAATTGCTACGAGAATAAAACGGTGACCATTTGACGCCTTTGGCTCTATCATGCCAATCATGTCAATTCCCCACATGGAGAAAGGTCATGGCGATGAAATAACATTCAGAAGTGTCGGGGAAATATGAATCTTATCCGCATAAATCTGACACTTGTGGCATTTCTTCACATATTTGCAGCAGTCATACTCCATTGTCAGCCAATAGTAGTTTGCTCTCAACATATTCTTTGCCATGGCATGTCCATTGGAATGAGTACCGAATGAACCCTCATCGACTTCAGTCATCAACAGGTCTGCTTCGTGTCTATCCACGCATCTGAGAAAAACCATGTCAAAATTCCTTTTATAAAGCACATCGCCATTAAGGTAGAAACTTCCAGATAATCTCCTCAGAGTCTTCTTATCTTTAACAGATGCCCCAGGAGGGTAAATCTGTCTTTGAAGAAAGCACTTGATATCATAATACCACGGCTTATCATCTTTCACTTCTTCAACTACAAATACATGAGATGGTCTATCCAAGCGCATCACAGTAATATTGGGGACTTCATTCCAGAATTTCATCACAATCATCGAAGCAAGCGTAGCAAGAGCATCTGCCATCCGATTCTCATCTCGAGGAATATGATGGAAGTCAACCTCAATAAAGAAAGTTGAAATCCTCCTCACATAATCTCTGTATAGGATGAGGCTAGGCTGATTCGTTTCCCATTCACCCTTAATCTGATTAACAACAAGGGCCGAATCACCATAAACATCAAGATGTTTGATCCTAAGATCAATACATTCTTCCAATCCCATAATATACGCCTCATACTCCTCCATATTATTCGTGCATTTGAAAGTTAGCCTTGTTGTAAAAGGAAAATGTGTGCCCTGAGGAGTAATAATCACTGCCCCAATACCATTTCCACATTGATTAACAGCGCCATCAAACACCATGCCCCCATCGGGAACCAGGCTCTGGCCCTTCATCGAGCGTAGGCTCATCGCAATCTTTCATCTTCAAATTCAGAATCTCCTCATCTGGGAAGTCGTACTGAACAGACTGATAATCCTCAATTGGTTGATGTGCCAAGTGGTCAACCAAGATACTACCTTTAATAGCCTTTTGAGCTCGATACTCAATATCATACTCAAACAACAGCATCTGCCAACGGGCAATCCTCCCAGTTAAAGCAGGCTTTTCAAAGATATACTTAATTGGATCCATTTTGGATATCAACCAAGTTGTATGATTCAACATATACTGGCGTAAATGCTTAGCGGCCCAAGCCAAAGCACAGCATTATTTCTCAAGCATTGAGTATCGAGACTCACAATCAGTGAACTTCTTACTCAGATAGTATATAGCATACTCTTTCTTCCCTGATTCATCTTGCTGGCCCAATACACAACTCATAGAGTCATCAAGCACTGTCAAATACATAATCAAGGGTCTCCATTCCACAGGCGGAGACAAAATCGGCGGCTCAGACAGATACTCTTTGATACTGTCAAAAGCCTTCTGGAAATCCTCGGTCCAATCATGACGCTGATCTTTCCGGAGGAGCTTGAATATTGGCGTACATGTGGCAGTCATGTGGGATATAAGTCTGGAAATATAATTCAAGCGGCCAAGAAAACCCCGGACTTGCTTCTCAATTATGGGCGCAAGCATCTCTTGTATTGCTTTGACCTTGGCAGGATCAACTTCAATACCTCTTTTACTGATAGTAAAGCCCAATAGCTTGCCGGAACGGACTCCAAATGTACACTTGTTCGGATTCAGATGGAGTTTGTACTTCCTCAAACGCTGAAAAAGCTTCAACAAGTGCTCTACATGTTCAACTTCCGTTCTCGACTTTGCAATCATATCGTCAACATACACCTCGATCTCCTTGTGCATCATATCATGAAACAGGGTAGTCATAGCATGTTGATACGTGGCTCCGGCGTTCTTCAAACCGAAGGGCATCACTCTATAATAGAATGTTCCCTAAGGTGTGATGAATGTTGTCTTCTCCATATCCTCGGGTTCCATTTTAATCTGGTTATAACCGGAAAATCCATCCATAAATGAGAAGACATTGAATTTAGTTGTATTACCTACCAACATATCAATGTGTGGTAGAGGAAAATCATCTTTCGGACTAGCTTTATTCAAGTCTCTATAGTCCACACACATTCGGACTTTTCCATCTTTCTTAGGCACATGCACAATATTGGCCACCCATTGAGGATATGTAGAAGTCACCAGAAACCCCGCATTAATTTGCTTCTGAACTTCTTCTTTAATCTTCACTGCCATATCAGGATGAGTTCTTCTGAGCTTCTGCTTCACAGGCACACACTCAGGCTTCAAAGGCAGGAAATGTTGGACAATATTTGTATCCAGACCAGACATGTCTTCATATGACCAGGCAAAGACGTCGACAAATTCTCGTAGCAACTCAATCAACCCCTTCTTAATAGACTCTTCAAGGAGTGCCCCAATCTTCACTTCGCGAACACAATCTTTAGACCCCAAGTTGACTGTTTCCAGATTCTCAAGATGCGGCTGAATGATCTTCTCTTCGTGCTCGAGCAGACGGGTAATCTCATCAAGAATCTCTTCAACATCATCTTCTTCGGCCTCAAATACAATGAACTCAAAGTTGGGAGATGGCGTTGGATCATTATGTTCAATGGGTTTGATCAACCTGCATAATGATTTTGGATATAAAAGAGATTTCAAAATTCAAGCAAAGCAAAGCAAATCATTATGCAGATGAAAAGATTGATTTTATTCTCTTTTTAGGGTTTTTTAGTGATCACCAATTTCATGCAAAAAAGCAAAAAGGGAAAATAATTTGGAAAAACAAACATTTAACATGTAATTATTGAATGAATATCATTGTATTAATGCGTCAACAATATTATCACTTCTCCTTTTGGCATGGGAGAAGGGTTTTTAAACAAAAGTGAACACATTACGTGGACTTATGGACAACTGTTGGAACATCAACAGCGACCCAATTATTGCAGACTCCTCCAAGGATGACAAAGTTGCCAGAATCTTCCTCTGCATCATCTTCCACTATAGCAGCAGCTTCTTGGTCTTCGACCGTGTGGATGAAACCACCACTCTGAAACAAACCGCGATCATTGAAAGTTCCTGAAGAATACATTATGCCAGCCCGAGATTTATTGTATTCCAGCTTAATCATTTGTCCTAAACCAGTAGTTGTGCCATGCTTAATGGCCAACTTCGCATCATTGTAGGACGTAAATGAAGAAGTTCCTTTCCTTAAAGGCTCAGCAATAGATAAGGCTTGGAACTGCGTCCCAACCTCATCCTCAGCATCTATGTAGAAAAAGGAAGACAAATGGCTTACCAAGAGATCCTTCTCTCCCCCTATCACCACCAACTTCTTATTCTTAACGCATTTTAACTTCTGGTGTAGGGTGGATGTCACGGCGCCTGCCTCGTGAATCCATGGTCTGCCAAGCAAGCAGCTATATGACAGGTGGATATCCATGACCTAGAAAGTGATTTGGAAATCACTAGGTCTAATCTTGATTGGGAGTTCAACCTCGCCAATCACAGTTTTCCTGGATCCATCAAAAGCTTTGACTACCACTCCACTCTGCCTCATAGGAGTCCCCTGGTAAGAAAGTTTGGCCAGAGTGGATTTTGGCAACACATTGAGTGATGATCCTGTGTCTACCAGTGTCATACCCCAAAATTTGCCCATCAATAGTTCAAGACATTTTTCAGGGGCATTCCGACTCATTTTATGGCACTGATCTTAAAGGGACAAAGGCCCAGCTCACGAATGGCCCAATCCAGAAAATGGCCCAAACTGGCCTGTTCGCTACACGCTCGCCTAGCGAACGTTACGTTCGCTACACGCTCGCCTAGCGAACGTTCGCTACACGCTCGCCTAGCGAAGCAAACGTTCGCTACCAGCTCGCCTAGCGAAGCTGACAGACAACAGAAAATTTCGGGCTTCATTCTGAGCCCATTAGGTCATGAAAAAGAGCATTATAAATACCAGCACTTCAATAATGAAAAGAGAGGACGAAAAACAGAGGGAGACAGACGAAAACCCTGGCACAAAAACCCTGGAGGCTACTTTAGAAACCCTGAAGGCCGCTCCTCCGTCCCGAAGCTACCACCGCCCAACTCAATCCGGCTCGCCAATTCAAGGTTGCAATTCGATTGCAAACAGGTTTGCATTACGATTATCATGTTATTTTCTTAATTTGCATGTGATACCGCTTTATGTTCTTAACTTGCATGTGATAATATAATTGAATTCATAAACATAGTTGAGGTTTTGCATGTGAATTTAAGTGTGCCTGGATATTGTGAATGCTGAACCATATAATTATGTGTTGGATGCCATAAGCCATGCCGCAGGTTGAAGTCATACTGTTCTGAAATTCAAAGCCCGCAGCCGCTCGCTAGCACATCGCTAAGTGAGCACGCAGCGAGTGTTCGCTAGACCTTCGCTAGGCGAAGCAGAGGCGAACAAGGGCAGCCGCCAATATTTTGTTTGTTATGTCTTATGCGTATCTGGTCGATTCTATGTTAATTATACACTGTTTTCTTGCTGCTGTTTTTCTTTTACGGTGTAATCCTCGATTGCACCCGGATTTGGTATGCTAACCCGTTTGTTGAATTTTGCAAAGGTTCATATGTCCCAGAAAAAAGATCGCCGTTTAGGTCTTCCACTTTATTTGTGGGATACCCTTGGGGAGACTTACCCTAAATTGCTTAATTAATGTGTTAATTTTAATGTATTAATTTTAATGTATTGATTTTAATGTATTGATTTTAGTATGGACTTAATTACTTAATTGACTGTAAAATATGACCTTTAAATAAGTGATCTTGGACCTCTCTTTGCTGCCTTACGGTATTACGGCGTTACGGTCATGTCCCGCGAATGTGGGGATACACTTAGCAATGGCCCTTCGATTAAATCATCATAAAATAAATCATAGTCCCTCGGATGTTGCCTTCGAAAATACGATTTTGTCCCTCGATGACCCTTCGGTGTAGCCTACGGTTAAATGATGATCGTCCCTTCGAATGCTAAGGTATCCTTACAAATGTTGCCTTCAATGACCAATCGATGACCCTACGATGACCCTTTAAACATCCAAAGGGTAAAATTACTTACTTCTCAATAGTAAGGACAGTTTTACCCTCATAAGGATAGGAAATGTTCATAACGACCTTAGGAAGGTATAACTCTCAATTGCTGGATCATAACCTAAAATATTTTCAACACCTCACACCTTTCAAAACCTCTTTTGGAAAATCACCACTTGGTATACATTCATACTAGAATCATTACCGAGTTATATTTTTCTAAACCGTTTTCAACATCAAACGAGATAAATACTTTGTATACATTCATACGAGAATCATTACAAAGTTAACTCTCTTTTCGAAACATTTTTTTAACAATTCACGAACACTTTTTTCAGACAAAAATATAAGTGATCCAGCAATTAAGAGCCCATGGATAACCATGGATACAAAGGGTGCTAATACCTTCCCTTTGTATAATGTACCTCCCGAACCCAAAATCTATTGAGGTCTTTCCTGTTCTTTTCCACCTTTCCTTATTGGATAAAAGAAAAGTCGGTGGCGACTCTTGCTATCCGCGACATTGCGATAAAAAGCAAAACACCCCAAGTCAGTTCACCGTATGACAGAACTGGCGACTCTGCTGGGGAAACTTTAAAAAGAGAGGTTACCTTAAAAACAAGATCACTTATTTAAAACTGTCTGATTTACTTTCAAGGGATTGCTTGGGTATTTTTGAGTGAAAGATCCTACACCCGGATCTAGTGCACCTTAGGTAAGTAGCAATAGATCATCGCGACTATCCGACGTATACTAGAATGGTTAAAATGATGGCTACGGATAATGTGACACTTTGGATGTCCTGATGTTCCTCATGTTTACTTGAGGAAAAATTTGGCATCTGCGTGGTGTCATCAAAGCATTAACCAGACCTTTAGAACCCTAATTGACTCATCCTAGCCATTAGAAAGTAGTGAGATAACTGACTTCGGTTCCGACTGGGGTCGGTTGAGACTCGATACTACACTCTTTGAGATTGGACTTTAGGGAAGCTTCGGTCAACCACTTGGTGTTGCACTGAAGTGGACTTAAAGAAAGGTCGATGATTTGAGATCCTTCTAGAACCCGGTTACTATTTTAGGACAGGTTGAACCAACCAAACTTCAGCGGGGAGGGTACTTACCTATGGAACTCATGCAAGCCTTAAAACCTAGGAATGATGGTTGTGTGACTTGCTTGTGCTTGTTATTTATTTAACCTCATAACATCATAACATCATAACATCATGACATCATAACATTGAACTAACCATTTCAAGGACTTAGGGATTTAACTTTGCTCTGTTTTGTATGAAAAAAAAACAAAAAAAACAAAAAACAAAAAAAAACAAAAAAAAAAGTTTCCCTTTTTGGTAGTTTATGCAAAGTTAAATTCCAAAAGGCCTTGAAAACATTTCATGCATTGCATAGCATAACATAGCATAACAGGTACTCTAAAGGGATCAATGTTCTCACGGTTTTCCTCCAAACAGAAAAATGGACCTCGAACAAATTGTCAAAGACCTCCAGGCTCAGAATGCTCAACTCCAGAAGATAATCTTGAACTTATCCAGGGGGCAGAAGGAACTGAAGGCTCTCTTGCTCGAGAAGAAAAAAGACAAGAAATCTGTGAGGCACACTAACCCGGGAAGAAGGCAGTTTACGAAGATCAATATGACTTTAGCACAGGCACTGCAGGGTATGCTAAAAGCAAATTTAATTACCCTCAGAGATCCTCCTGCAAAACCCAACACTACTTCTCCTCGTTATAATCCCAATGCCAGGTGTGCATATCACTCCGATAGCCCCGGGCATGATACAAACAATTGTTGGTCGTTGAAGAACAAAATTCAGGATATGATCGACGCCGGAGAATTTGAATTTGATCCGCCTGAGACTCCTAATGTCATCACTGCCCCTCTGCCTAATCAAGATGAGACTGTCAATGCTGTGGAAGATACTGATGACGATTATGACTTGGATAGCTGGATTTTCCCCAACAATTGGTGACAGACTCAATAATTGGAAGGCTGAAGACACTATCCCGATTTCCTTTAGTCAGGAGTAGTTGTTATTGCTATTTTTGTGTTTCAAAGCATTGTGTCTATACCCGGGGCATAATAGCTAATTTTTCAAGGGTTTTGTCATTTCATAAGCATATTCATATTCAATAAATCAATGGACTTTTTGCATTCAAATATTGCGCTCTTTATCTTTCCTGTCATTTTTTTCAAAACAAGCTATGTTTTCTTGCACACACGCACGTAACAGTTTTCCGATCCATATCCACTCTGGATCCTGTTGATAATAGTTCTGCTACTGTTCATTATGACTTTGAAAATCCGATCTACCAAGCCGAGGATGGAAGCGAGGAAGATTGTGAAGTCCCTGGTGAACTTGTCAGACTGTTACTACAAGAAGAAAAGACCATACAGCCGCAGGAGGAATCAATTGAAATTGCAATGGGTACTGAAATAGACAAGAAAGAAGTCAGAGGTTTCTTGGGGCACTCGAATTACATTGCCCGATTCATCCCACATTTGACTGCTACCTGCAAACCCATCTTCAAATTACCAAAAAAGAAAAATCCAGAGATGGTATGGAATGATGAATGACAAAATCAAGAAATATCTCCAAGAACCTCCAATTCTAATGCTACCAGTTGAAGGAAGACCTCTAATCATGTATTTGACCGTGTTAGAAAATTCAATAGGGCGTGCTGGGGCAACATGACGAGTCTGGTCGAAAAGAGCATGCCATACACTGCCTTAGCAAAAGGTACCGACTGTGAAACAAGATACTCACAGCTCGAGAAAGCTTACTGTGCTTTGGCTTAGGCTGCTCGCCGACTAAGACAGTATATGTTGAATCATACCACTTTATTGATTTCTAAGATGGATTCTATCAAATATCTACTTGAGAAACCTGCTGTCTCCTGAGAGAGTTATCACTGATAATGGTACTAAACTGAACTCTACACGCAATTCAAAATAAAGCACCATAACTCTTCTCCGTACCGGCCAAAGATGAACGGCGCCGTGGAGGCTGCTAACAATATCAAGAATATAATAGTAACATACAAAGACCGGCAGGAGATGTTACCTTTTGCTCTTCATGGTTACCGCACTTCGACAGGGGCAACCCCTTTCTCTTTAGTCTATGGAATGGAAGCCGTTTTACCAGTGGAAGTTCAGATTCCCTCTCTAAGAATCGCGAAAGATGCAGGCTTAGATGAGGATGAATGGATTCAAACTCGACTCGATCAGATAAATCTGATTGATGAAAAGAGAGTTGCGGCTGTTTGTCATTGGCAGATATATCAGAAATGCATGACCCAGGCATTTAACAAAAGAGTTAAGAGACAGGTGTACCAACTTGGCGACTTGGGGGTCAAGCGTATCATTTACCACAAGGTGATCCCAGAGGCAAATGGACTCCCACACACGAAGGGCCATTTGTAGTTAAGAAGGTATTCTCTGGTGGAGCCATGATGCTTGCTACAATGGATGGCGAAGAGTTCCCGCATCCTGTGAACGCTGACATAGTTAAAAAATACTACGCATAAAAGAGACCCGCTAGGTCGACGTACCTAGGCAAAAGTAAGGGCATCCCGGCGAACCAAAAGGGTTCGGGCAAAAATTAGGGATAAATATATAAAGACGTATACCCGGCAAGTCGAAAACCTGAAAAGGCGGCTTGAGCAAAAAAGGGTATCCCGGTGGACTGAAAACCTGAAAAGGCGGTCCAGGCAAAAATTAGGGATTAAAGCATATGACTATGCCCCGTTCTCTGTCAGCTTCACCCAAGTTTCAAGGGACCGAACAAGCCAATCACTTTTATCCGACAGCAGGAGATGAGATGCTTGAAGACATAATGACAGTAGTGGAATTAAAATCAATAAGACCTTTTCTGCATAGCTTTCTCTTTATTTTCTTGACGATTTCCTCTTACTAGGATTTCTGTCTCCTTGTACACAAATTGCCTGTTTACAGGCCCTCTTTCAAAATCAATACAATGTCATTTCCAAAAAGATGCTTTTGTTTTACCTTTTCTGTTTTGTTTGCGTAAATGTCCATTGATTTACTTTGAATTGATTTATGCATTTGAATATGATCAATGTTTACAAAAATACATGCCTAAAATAGAAATAGCGATTACTACAAGACTTCCGGACCAAGGAGAAGGTCTAACCATGCTTTCCAATGAATCCGTTGCCAATTCTATTCCCCGGCAACGCCAATTATTCCCCAAAAGAGGTTGGCGTCACCAGACAGACTAGTCATCTCTTCCACTCCCAGCCAGGCTCTGTCGAATATTTCCACCATCAGACAGAGATCAAGTATCCCTAGCTAAGGAAGGGTCATCAATACAAATGTCTCCAACCAGAAGAATGAGATTTATTTTCCCAGTAGAGTCCCCTGGAAGAACGTTTCAGACGCATAGTGCATTCATTACATCATTTCACATCACATACCTACATACAATTTTCATTCCGCATCATATACATTACATCATTTCATAACATATACATGTATACAATGCTCTCATTCATTCCAGACGCATAATTCACTCATTACATCATTTCACAGCATACGCATGCATGCAACATTTGCATCTCATGCATCATGACATGGCATGAAGCTAACTTTATTTTTCAGGTCAATTATCCTCCTGACATAGTCAAAACAAAGGTCCATTCAGACGGACATCCTTATCAATTACATTCAGGATTCAACTACATCTTTCAGATACACTCCATGACAACATTCATTCTGACATCCTCCTAACGATGGCATCTATAAGCCCATCCCAGACATTTATTGCAAATACAGCATACACAAATACTATCAGATATGGCCTACCGTACGGTTCTTTCTGATTCAGCCCAACATATGACTCCTTCCACTCAGATACGATCTAACGGACGATCCATTCTGATCTTCAACTATCCCAACACGGTCTAATGTACGACCCAGTTGGACCTTCACTTCTCAGGTACTGCCTAGCATACGGTCCATCCTGATTCATCTCAACACATGACTCCTTCAACTCAGATACGATCTAGCGTACGATCCATTCTGACCTTCAATAACTCAAAGACAGTCTAATGTACGACCAAGTTAGACCTTCAAATCTTCAAATACCACTCAAATACAGTCTAATGTACGACCAAGTTAGACCTTCAAGTCAGATTCTGCAAATACAGTCTAATGTACGACCAAGTTAGACCTTCAAGTCAGATTCTGCAAATACAGTCTAATGTACGACCAAGTTAGACCTTCAAGTCAGATTCTGCAAATACAGTCTAATGTACGACCAAGTTAGACCGTTAAGTCCTCGGACAACTCAGATACGATCTAGCGTACGATCCATTCTGACCTTCAACCGCTCAAATACGGTCTAATGTACAACACAATTAGACCTTTGTCTCCTCAGGTGCTACCTTCGGACAGGTACATTCCTGAATGGTAGTCTGGTATACGGCTACTCCCCTTGCTCAGGTGCTACCTTCGGACAGGTACATTCCTGAATGGTAGTCTGGTATACGGCTACTCCCCTTGCTCAGGTGCTACCTTCGGACAGGTACATTCCTGAATGGTAGTCTGGTATACGGCTACTCCCCTTGCTCAGGTGCTACCTTCGGACAGGTACATTCCTGAATGGTAGTCTGGTATACGGCTACTCCCCTTGCTCAGGTGCTACCTTCGGACAGGTACATTCCTGAATGGTAGTCTGGTATACGGCTACTCCCCTTGCTCAGGTGCTACCTTCGGACAGGTACATTCCTGAATGGTAGTCTGGTATACGGCTACTCCCCTTGCTCAGGTGCTACCTTCGGACAGGTACATTCCTGAATGGTAGTCTGGTATACGGCTACTCCCCTTGCTCAGGTGCTACCTTCGGACAGGTACATTCCTGAATGGTAGTCTGGTATACGGCTACTCCCCTTGCTCAGGTGCTACCTTCGGACAGGTACATTCCTGAATGGTAGTCTGGTATACGGCTACTCCCCTTGCTCAGGTGCTACCTTCGGACAGGTACATTCCTGAATGGTAGTCTGGTATACGGCTACTCCCTTACTCAGGTGCTACCTTCGGACAGGTACATTCCTGAATGGTAGTCTGGTATACGGCTACTCCCTTGCTCAGGTGCTACCTTCGGACAGGTACATTCCTGAATGGTAGTCTGGTATACGGCTACTCCCTTGCTCAGGTGCTACCTTCGGACAGGTACATTCCTGAATGGTAGTCTGGTATACGGCTACTCCCTTGCTCAGGTGCTACCTTCGGACAGGTACATTCCTGAATGGTAGTCTGGTATACGGCTACTCCCTTACTCAAGTGCTACCTTCGGACAGGTACATTCCTGAATGGTAGTCTGGTATACGGCTACCCCCTTTACTCAGATGCTACCTTCGGACAGGTACATTTCTGAATGGTAGTCTGGTATACGACTACTCCCTCTTCAAGCAGATTCAGCCTAACGGACGGCTCATTCTGCAACTCAGAACCGATCTAGTGTACGATCCGTTCTGATCTTTCATCCCCATCAAAGTCACCCGCCTAACGAACAGCTCACTCTGATACTCAGATATGGTCCAGTGTATGATCCATTTTGATCCCTTATCCCCAGCAGCATATAGCATACTCTGACTCCCCAGCGAAGTCAACAGCATGATGGATGATTCACTATACGGTCTAGCGTATGACCCGGTATGACATCCATGTCTTCAGACATTGTCTAACGTACGACACAATCTGGAAATCTCCTCATCAAACTACCTGGATGGCATCTTTAAGCCCATCTCCACCAAGACTAATTGGCAAGTGCAAATTTTTGGGGCATTCTAGTGTTCAATAATCTTTCACCTCCAGGCCACGAACGGCACATACCATTCTACTCTCTCGGTTCAAGAATATTGAACAGGGGCAGCTGTCATACCCCAAAATTTGCCCATCAATAGTTCAAGACATTTTTCAGGGGCATTCCGACTCATTTTATGGCACTGATCTTAAAGGGACAAAGGCCCAGCTCACGAATGGCCCAATCCAGAAAATGGCCCAAACTGGCCTGTTCGCTACACGCTCGCCTAGCGAACGTTACGTTCGCTACACGCTCGCCTAGCGAACGTTCGCTACACGCTCGCCTAGCGAAGCAAACGTTCGCTACCAGCTCGCCTAGCGAAGCTGACAGACAACAGAAAATTTCGGGCTTCATTCTGAGCCCATTAGGTCATGAAAAAGAGCATTATAAATACCAGCACTTCAGTAATGAAAAGAGAGGACGAAAAACAGAGGGAGACAGACGAAAACCCTGGCACAAAAACCCTGGAGGCTACTTTAGAAACCCTGAAGGCCGCTCCTCCGTCCCGAAGCTACCGCCGCCCAACTCAATCCGGCTCGCCAATTCAAGGTTGCAATTCGATTGCAAACAGGTTTGCATTACGATTATCATGTTATTTTCTTAATTTGCATGTGATACCGCTTTATGTTCTTAACCTGCATGTGATAATATAATTGAATTCATAAACATAGTTGAGGTTTTGCATGTGAATTTAAGTGTGCCTGGATATTGTGAATGCTGAACCATATAATTATGTGTTGGATGCCATAAGCCATGCCGCAGGTTGAAGTCATACTGTTCTGAAATTCAAAGCCCGCAGCCGCTCGCTAGCACATTGCTAAGCGAGCACGCAGCGAGTGTTCGCTAGACCTTCGCTAGGCGAAGCAGAGGCGAACAAGGGCAGCCGCCAATATTTTGTTTGTTATGTCTTATGCGTATCTGGTCGATTCTATGTTAATTATACACTGTTTTCTTGCTGCTGTTTTTCTTTTACGGTGTAATCCTCGATTGCACCCGGATTTGGTATGCTAACCCGTTTGTTGAATTTTGCAAAGGTTCATATGTCCCAGAAAAAAGATCGCCGTTTAGGTCTTCCACTTTATTTGTGGGATACCCTTGGGGAGACTTACCCTAAATTGCTTAATTAATGTGTTAATTTTAATGTATTAATTTTAATGTATTGATTTTAATGTATTGATTTTAGTATGGACTTAATTACTTAATTGACTGTAAAATATGACCTTTAAATAAGTGATCTTGGACCTCTCTTTGCTGCCTTACGGTATTACGGCGTTACGGTCATGTCCCGCGAATGTGGGGATACACTTAGCAATGGCCCTTCGATTAAATCATCATAAAATAAATCATAGTCCCTCGGATGTTGCCTTCGAAAATACGATTTTGTCCCTCGATGACCCTTCGGTGTAGCCTACGGTTAAATGATGATCGTCCCTTCGAATGCTAAGGTATCCTTACAAATGTTGCCTTCAATGACCAATCGATGACCCTACGATGACCCTTTAAACATCCAAAGGGTAAAATTACTTACTTCTCAATAGTAAGGACAGTTTTACCCTCATAAGGATAGGAAACGTTCATAACGACCTTAGGAAGGTATAACTCTCAATTGCTGGATCATAACCTAAAATATTTTCAACACCTCACACCTTTCAAAACCTCTTTTGAAAAATCACCACTTGGTATACATTCATACTAGAATCATTACCGAGTTATATTTTTCTAAACCGTTTTCAACATCAAACGAGATAAATACTTTGTATACATTCATACGAGAATCATTACAAAGTTAACTCTCTTTTCGAAACATTTTTTTAACAATTCACGAACACTTTTTTCAGACAAAAATATAAGTGATCCAGCAATTAAGAGCCCATGGATAACCATGGATACAAAGGGTGCTAATACCTTCCCTTTGTATAATGTACCTCCCGAACCCAAAATCTATTGAGGTCTTTCCTGTTCTTTTCCACCTTTCCTTATTGGATAAAAGAAAAGTCGGTGGCGACTCTTGCTATCCGCGACATTGCGATAAAAAGCAAAACACCCCAAGTCAGTTCACCGTATGACAACCAGCACATTAGATAAGGCATCATCCTTGCAGTTCATAGAAATGTGTAGAGCCAAATTGTGGTCTTTTCCCTCCTCGGGAAGATCAGCATCGCAAAAGCTCAAATTGTTACAAGCAGTTATGTTTGCAACAATGCTATCAAATTATTCAATTGTGACATTGTGATCCACGTATGCCACGTCCAACACCCTCTGCAAAGCTTCGTGGTGTGGCTCGGAATTCATCAGCAAAGATAGGACAGATATCTTTGATGGAGTTTGAAGCAGCTGATCAACAACATTATATTCGCTCCTTTTGATGAGCCTCAGCATCTCATCACAATCCTCTCTCAAAATGCCATTCTGGCCAACAGGGACAAGAGCTTTCATAACAACAGTAGGGTCAACACCCTTCACAGCAAGTGTCGGATTCGGAGAAGAAGAAGTACCCACAGGGGTGGCAGAATTATCAACAGTACCTCTTCTCATGTCATCTTGAGGTTTCGGCGGCGCCGAGAAAACACGACCACTGCGGGTCACACCACTGACATCAGATATGCTCGTAACAGAGGTGGAGGGCAACGACGCCTCCTTCCCATCTTCCAACACAACCGTGTTATATCGATAGGGAACAGCTTTGTCCGAAGAGTACGGAACAGGGCCCGCTGGCTTGATAATAAGAGATGGAGAAACCTTCTTCTTGTTGCCATCATATCTGACAACAACAGGTTCGGGTACTCTGAATACAGGCGATATAACATTAACTTCATCCTCATCACGATTCTGAAGTATCTCGATCACACCCTGATCCAGCATCTCTTGGATGTATTTCCTGACTTGGCGACATCCTCTCTCGTTGACAGTGCACACTCGGCATCTGTCATGGTCATGCTCATATTGACTGTATCCACATAACAGTCTATGCATCTCGACCAACGATTGCCTGATATGACTGACATACAGGACTTTGTACTTGCCAGGGCAACCCTGAACCATGTTAACTGCAGCCTTCACATGCTCAGGCAATGGGTTCTTCTTAACTTTTGGACCTACGTCCTCGAAAAACAAAATCCCACTTCTAACAAGGTCTTGCACCTTGATCTTCAGGGGATAACAGTTCTCCACATCATGTCCGGGAGCACCGGAATGATATACACAATGCATCTCTGACTTATACCACCACTGAGGGTTGGTCGGTACAGCGGGTGGATCGCGTGGAGTAATCAGCTTCCTTTCAATCAATGAAGGATATAGTTCAACGTAGGTCATTGGAATTGGATCAAAAGTGACCCTCTTCCTATCATAGCTAGTGATGGTATTATTGTTGTTTCGAGGCTGGTAGGCCTGCTGGTGCGGATGATGTTGTTGTTGTTGATGTTGTTGTTGCTGATGCTGATAATGTTGATTTTCCCTGAAGGCAGGTGCTATATGAGCCACCTGGTGCTGGTTACTGGCAGGGCGCACAGTCTTCCTCTTCACAGAGGGTCTTTGTTTGACATGGGAGGACACAGCATGTGCCTCTCCTTCCTTCTTCTTTGCAAAAGCCCCATAACGCTTTGCAGAAGAGCCTTCATATTTGGAAAGATGTCCTTCACGGACTCCTTCCTCTAGTCTCATCCCCATGTTCACCATTTCGGTGAAGTCCGAGGGAGCACTAGCAATCATCCTCTCGTAGTAGAAAGAGCTTAAAGTCTTTAATAAGATCTTCGTCATTTCTTTCTCTTCGAGTGGGGGCACAATCTGTGCGGCCAATTCACGCCACCTCTGGGCGTACTCCTTGAACGTTTCCTTTTCCTTCTGGGACATAGCCCTCAGTTGATCCATGTCGGGAGCCATATCAACTTTATACTTGTACTTCTTGACAAAAGCTTCGCCAAGGTCGTTGGAAGAGCGAATATTCACACTACCCAGACCCATGTACCATCTGAGTGCGGCACCGGACAGGATCTCCTGGAAATAGTGGATGAGGAGTTAATAGTTGTTAGTCTGAGTTGACATCTTGCATGCGTACATCACAAGATGGCTGAGAGGGCAAGTGTTTCCTTTATACTTTTCAAAGTCAAGCACTTTGAACTTGATTGGAATCTTGACATTTGGCACGAGGCACAGCTCAGCAGCAGATTTACCGAAGAGGTCTTTCCCTCTTAAAGTCTTCAGTTCCTTGCGCAGCTCAAGGAATTGGTCATTCATAGCATCCATTTTCTCTTAAACATCTGGGCCCTCAGATGGCTCAGAATGATAAATGGTGTCATCAACTCTCGGTAATGTGTGCACAACTGGAGGTGGCACAGCAAGGACCTGGCTAGATGTCGGCATAGAGGCAAAGGTTGGAGCGAGACCCTCTGGCACAATATTGGCAGGCATCCCCTAGGGAAACTCGACTGGCATAGCAAACGGAGCGAAATGAGCGGTGGCGGCAGGCACAGTAGAGGAGGCTACCTTTGAAATGACCGTCCTCGCTGGAGGAGTTGCAGGCATTGGAGAAGACTGACTTTGAGCAGCCATGAATGACTCCATCAGGGCAGTCAACCTATCTACCTCTTCCTTCAGTTCTCTATTCTCTCGTTCAAGATGATCCATTAGCTTTGAAGAATTGACCCTGGTGTTGTACCGGTGAGTCAGCTTGTCTTCAAAATAAATGAAGACCACAGAGTTAGACCATTGATCAAGAAGCCCTGAACAAAACCTACTTATGCATATGATGCATGCAATGCTTGTGCATATTGTAGCGGGGTATTCGTTACCATTAGAGATATTGACTAAATCCAAGGTAAACCATATAAGTCGAGTCGCCACCGCACTTCTATTTATCCAAATGAATGGTTAGAAAGCGAACAAAAACCTAAAAATTTTATCGAATCATAAACCAGTAAAAATGTCATAGATCTGGGTAAGGGGGTTGGTTATGCAATGGGAAGGTTTTAAGCACCCAAAACATCCTAGGTACTCCTAAGGAGCCCTTTTCATACTTGTTGTAAGGTTGGTATTTTGTAAAAACTTGTTTGTGCAAACATGATTGAAGAGATGAGAAGAGAATATACAAGTTATTTACATTTTGTGTTTGGATGGATAAACCCATTGCCTACGTACCATCTTAAAAAAGATTAGGATCAAAACCTCGTAGTTCGGGGTAAATATCTCAAAATGAGTTGGTGAATTAATTGGTCCAAAAGCCTTAAGGTCTTTTGTTATCCAAGGGAG
The DNA here is from genome assembly GCF_024323335.1 of Lathyrus oleraceus. Lineage (NCBI taxonomy): Eukaryota > Viridiplantae > Streptophyta > Magnoliopsida > Fabales > Fabaceae > Lathyrus > Lathyrus oleraceus. The sequence continues at coordinate 450,014,081 of NC_066580.1, forward strand.
AAAACTCAACCTAAAACCACAAATCCACCATGTGAGGATAGCTTCAACATGCTAGTGAGGGGTTAACCCTATAATAAGCATGGAAGACTCATTGTCCATCACTAAGGATATAGGTGAGTATTACATCTACCTCAAGGATAACTCAAACCTAATAGCTAAAGGTTATGGAAAAGTTTTGATTAAGAAAGTGGCCATTGAAACCACAAAAAGAATATTTGAGTGGGTTATATTTACCAATGAAAAGTATGTACAAAATATGGTCAAAGTTGATTTAAAGGTTCAATTCAAAATAAGTGTTATGAAAAGAAGGTTTGAAAATCAAAAGCATAAGGCTTAGGTTTCTAATGTTTGAAAACAAGTGTTAAATGTTTGCACAAAAGGTTTTGGCTTGGGTTAGAGTGGAGGGAAGAAGAAGAGTGGCTAAAGTCCTAATCATACAAGAGATAAGGGATAAGAAACAAGACCACAAATGGAGTTCCTCTCTTGAGATCATATTGATGATCCAAGTAGCTTCCATCCTTTGGAATATGCAAGCAAAATAATAGTAAGCTTAAGCAATCAACAATCAATCAAGCTCTTGTAAAGTTCCTCAATGGCTCTTAGATCTCTCTCTCTTAGAAGCTCATGGCAATGGTTCCTCACTTAGGCTCAATGTTGGAATCCCTAGCACAAGAACACACACATTAAAAAGTTCTACAAATTAAGAATGAACAAGCAAAAGTTTAGAAATTGGTCCTTCCAAAGTTCTCTTTAGCATTTATAGCACTCTAAAGGCCCAAGGCCTGGTTGCTCTTTGACTTTTATAGCACTCTAAAGGCCCAATGCCTAGTTGCTCTTTGACTCCAAATTTGCATAGGGAAAGTCCTAAAGTCTAAGTCCATTTGTCCATTTCTTTGCATTTGGTCCACAACAATCAAAATAAAACACAAGCACAAAGATATATACACAATTATATGTTCAAGTGAGCAAAAGGCAAATTGCATTAACATAAACATGTGCTCAAGTGAGCAAAGGGGAAAAAGCAAATGAATAATATGGACAAGAATAGTAAATTGCATAAATGTAAAGAGCAAGAATTAAATGTTAATAGTTAATGGTTACTGTTAGTAGTTAGTGTGCCATAAGGCAAATTTAGCGCTAGGTTAAGCAATCGTAATTGGACTTATGTAGAAGTCACAACTATCTGAGGCCGGTCAATAATAATGTAGGCAACAACACAAGTTAGAGGTCTTGATTAGTGAATCAAACTCCAACAACTTGCCATGCCAAAAAGAAGATGAGAAATGATCTTGTATTGATTTAGGTTCTTTGCATGATTTAGGAAGCAATATATCCTCAATGCAAAGCCATTCACTTGATCATTGATCAAGATGAATTAGATTTGAATCAAGGAAGATTAAACCTCCCTAATCAATGCTAACCACCAATCTTTAACTCATTGATCAAAAAAGAAAAAGAAGAAGAAGAAGAAGATAAAGAATTAAATTGCATTAAATGAAATGGTATGTATTAATCAACAAATGTTGACCAAAGATAGAGAAGATCAAGGTCAAATAATAGAAAATAGAAGCAAAATGAGAATTAGAAGTCAAGAAACAAGTCAAATATTTTTGGCATTTTTAATATTTAAAATAAAACTTTAATTAAAATAATAAAGAAAGGTCAAACTTCAAATTCACTTCAAATCAACTTTGAAAAGTCCAAGTGAATTATCCCAAGTTCAACAAGGTCAAACAAAGTTTGACAAAAAATTTCAGCATTTTTAGAAGTCAGAAACTATTTTAAATCAATTAAAAATGCATAAAAAATAACCTAATTGAACTAAAATCTAAAATAAATCTCAAATCAATTAATAAATTGATTAGAATATTTTGCATAGATCTATCATCATTCAAAGAGGTTGAGAAAGTATTTTTGTATTTTTTGAATATCAAAAACTATTTAAAATGAATTAAAAATAACCAGAAAAGAGAAAATTACTAAAAAATAGCAAATGATAAAATAAAAAATATTAAAAATCATTTTTAGAAACTAGAAATTAAAAGAGAAATAATGCAATTGGTCCCATAATTTTTGGACCAATAATGAGAGAGATATGAATTTTAGAAAATGAAATGGAATTAAAAAATAGAATGGAAGTTAAAATCAGAATTTAAAAATAAGGAAAAGCGTGAACCGTCTGATGCACCTTCATTAATTGACGTGGCTCATCACGTGGCCAAGAAGCGCACGCTCACCATACACCCTGGTCAACTGAATCACATGGTGCATTAAAATAAGTCATAATGTTGGACAGCCAGGATTAAATCTGGAAATGGAAATGGATGGCCACGATTCAATCTGGAGACCAGATGGTGGCCAGCGACACCGTCTTCTCCGGCTAGCTCCGGCGAAGGCCAAAATTTACAAAAGAATAAATGTGAACAAAAATGCACGATCCAGGTACCAAACGAAAGGTGGAGTGATGTACATCACTCGTATGCCACTCAATTCCACTCTAGATCCCTATTGAGAGAGAAATCAGAGATGGAACTTTAGTGGTGTTCAACTGAACTTGCTTGATTTCAAAAATTCAAAGCTTAATAATGATGCCTCTATGCAGAGGACTTCAGACAACACAAAATCAAGGCAAATGGAATAATATATGAGTTGTTTCGAAGCAAAATGCAGTTGAGTAAAACCTTTGGATTGTGAAGAATTGAGTCACGATCTTTGAGTTCTTTTGCAAACAGAAAGCTCTATGGATCAAGTGAAGAAGGTTTAGGAACTTATAGATCTAGGAAATCAATCAATGCAATTGAATTTCATATCTGAAATTTTTGAAAGAAAGAGAAAAGTTCCTTTGGTGAGGGTTGAGTTTTGAATTCAGCAGCAATTGGGGCGCCTTCAGGTTGAAGAAATGAGAGGCCAAGCACTTGTATTTATAGATAAAGGCAAGGTGGGAGCATGAACAAAGCATTGCATGGGAGAAGAGGGCCTCCATGCATGGGCCTGTACAGGGACATGGAGGGCCCAATTCTGAATGGAATTGCAAGCTATTACCAAATTAAGATGAAATGGACGTGCAGAAATGAGGTCATAAGCTCATGCAATGTATTTTCAATGAATTTTCAAAAATGCACTAAAAAGTTCTCCTCTTCGAAAATGATATTTCCAAAATTGAAACATAGGCTTATGGGTAATGGTTGGAAAGCTTATTGCATAAGGAACAAATGTCATGTTGATCAAAAATTCATTTGGGCCTTGGAAATTAATGAAATTTGAGCTTGAAGTGTAGGGTGCAAAACATGCCTATGTGAAATTTCCAAATTTGGCCAATGTTCAAGCCCCTCTGTCTCAATGATGAAAGCTCCAAATGACAACATTTTAAACATGCAAGTTGTATATCTTTTCAAGGCAATCAATTTGTACTTAAATTTTGCATCATTTGGATTTTTTATGAAGAAGTTATGGGCACTTGAAGTTGGACTTTTTCACATTTTAATGCATTTGGTCCAAAATGACCTATAATGTTTTGCATTATCACATGTATTTCTTTTGAGATTTTGCAATTTTGCTCAACATAACATTTGAAGTAGACACATTAATATTTCCAATGCATTAAGTCTCACCTCAAAATCATGAAAAATGAAGGAGTTATGTCCTTGGGAAGTTAATCCAAAATTAGGGTTTTAGTCAAAATGACCTATAATGTCTTGGAATGTATGATGACCTTCCAAACTTCAAATCAATTTTTGATGAACATTAAAGTTGTTCATATTGTCCTTAAGAACATTTTTTATCTTAGGATCATCTCCATTTGACCAACACATAAAAAGTTAGGTCTCAGTGCATTTCAAAATAGTCAGATGAATTGACTGATCAACTTCTCAAGTCCAAACCTCATATCTTGATGAATTAATTATTGAGGACACTTAAATGAGTTCAAATATGCATGAAATGATGAATTAAAGAACTTCCCTTGATTGTATTTGACCATGGATTGAGGTTGCTTCATGAGCAAGGCACAGTTGATGAATATATGAATTAGGGTTTCCTTGGGAAACAAACCTCAAACCCCTTTGATTTGCTTGATCAAAATGATGAATTGAGATACTTGGGAAACATATTTTATGGATGAGAGATTTGGGAACCATAGCCATGATTGCTTTCATCTTCTCTTGACCATATCAATGCACATAGGGTCTCCAAGAAGCCTTTAGACCTTGTGACTGCTCAAGCTATAAACAAGAGATGTTTGTGACATATTTTTATGCTTTTGAGTTAATAAAAATGAGAAAAGCAATGATATACAATTCAAGCAAGCTTGGTGATCTCAAACCACTCACAAGAGGTCCCAACCCAAAGGCAAAGGGAACCAAGATGCTTATGATCCTTGAGGCAATGCAAATGCAATGTTATGATGCCATGAGGGATCTTAGGGTCAAAATTAGGGTCTTACACATATGATTTATTTTTTTGTTTGAGTAACTTTTTAGAGATCTATTTGCAAATGTTTGGAAATATTACTCTTTTAGACATATAATGGAATATTTATATCAATAATATCTGGAAAAAAAATTACACCAAAGAAGTACAGTCTTGGTAACTGTAATACCCCAAAATTTACCCTTCATTTTTCCTGAAAAAAAAAACGAAAAAAAAAAGTTAAAAATAAATAAATAAATAAAATTAATTAAATAAATAAATAAAATATAACAATTTTTTTTGGATTTGGGTCTCCCTCATTTGAGCCCACTACCCACGAAAATCAGTCTATAAATACTGAAGTTTCAGTAGAGGAAAAGACACTTGGAGTTACACTGGGAGATTCACTGGAGAAAGATTTTGAGAGAAGGAAACCTAGGAACTACTCTGCAGCGACCTTCAGGCAGCCCTGGGAAGTTCACTCCGCCTCACACAAACCCTAGTATTACTTTGCAGATCCGACCGTACCATTCAATCTTAATCAATCTCTCCAATCAGGTTTGCCATATATCCATCATCTTTATGCCTTTAATTTGAATGCTCTAAATGTATGAGGTATTATGGGTGAATTTGATACCCTTTTGATGCATGTGTTTGACAAGAGGTTTAGGCCTCCTACCCTTGATTGCTTTTTGTGAGCCTTTTGTGAATTTTGATGGAATTATTCATGTGGTTACATTTTGATTTAGGGGCAACTCTTGGTTACCCTATTTTGTTTCTCTAACCTGTCTTTGTATTGCCATGGCATTTGTTTTCCCTGGATTTCACCTTGTTTGTCTAACCTTTCTGTTGAGTTTTCGTGAGGGCTCACATACTCTTGCAGGGATACCATCCGGAGATTTATCCTGTTTAATCGTATTGACTGATTTTCTTTGATGGTCTAGCTGGAGAGATCTCAGGGTTGCTAATCCTTTAATTGCTGTAACTTCGGATCTTTATCCGTGTGGTAATTTTTTTCCTTTTCTCGTACTTTATCGCTTTCTTAGCTGGAAGACCTCGATAGGAGGCAATGTTTGAGCCCCTTGGTGGCATTTTACTTTGAGATACATGTTTTGTGTTTTGTATTCATATCCCCACATGTAGCGCGGTTCCTTCGTCAAGGACTGCCTGTTTGCCCTCGAGCATCCCAAACCCTAAAACCCATAACACACGTTTACTCCTTCTACTACAGGCGAGTAAGTCTCCAAAGGTCGAGTATCCGGTAGATTGCGTAGTAACGTTGTTCGTCCAAAACCCAATCCACAACCCCGTAGTTAGCCGAACTACGGCTTGCTCTGATTCTCATTCCAGATGAGATACGTAGGCATAAGACGCGATGTCTTAGCGAGCACACATTCCCCCAACCCATAGGTCAGCCGAGCTACGAAGACTCTGATTCTCATATTCAGATGAGATACGTATGCAGTGGATGCGACATCCGCGCGAGTCATTCTCGTTTAACCCTTTTTTTTGGTAAACAGCACAAGATAAACTCACACCCTTTAGACAAAAACCACAAAAGTGGATCCCGTAGAGTACTATGGATGCGTAGGGGTGCTAATACCTTCCCTTCGCATAACCGACTCCCGAACCCAAGATTTGGTTGCGAGACCCCGTCTTGTCCTTTCCTTTTTCAAGTTTACTTCGAGCGTTTCCTTTCCCTCCTTTGGGATGAATAACGCACGGTGGCGACTCTTCTGTCATTTTCTTTCGCCGGTTGTTTTTTCGCGCACTGTATTTTTCAGGTTGTGACAGCTGGCGACTCTGCTGGGGACACTAAGAAGTTGACCTCTTGCTGGTCCATCTTCCCTAAGCGAGTCCCTCATAGCTCGTGTGATTTCTTGTTTATTGGATGTTCATGCTTTTGTACATTTATTTACTTACTTGCTTTAATTCATCTGCTGTATCTGTTGGAGCTATTGTTTGTTTGTTGGGATGGGATGTTCTACGAGAGATAAGCCCATTACCCAGGCTTGAGTGTACACACAGGTTTTAGAGTGGATGATCATGAGGCTTGCATGGCATGTTGCTACGTTAAGTCGTTCGTGAAGAACCACACCCAGACGAGGTTTCTCTTGGATATATTATGTCCTACGGATGTTCCGTAACGACATGATGTTCCTTAAGAAGTCGTCGACTCTGGTGACCATTTCCCGAGAACTCAGTCGAGGCCTCTCCTCCGAGACGTGATTATGTTAGCTCTGGTGGGCGCATTCTCGCTGATCAATCCGAGGACCCCGAGACTGGGAACTTGCTTTAGGATGTCCTGTTGAGGGGGGTCAGTGGAGGTCTTTTATCCCGTAATAATGCCAAACCTTTAGTGGTAAACGTATTATTCACGACTGAAGGGCTGAAGTTGACGAACTTCTGTTCTTAGAACCTACCAGTGAGGGGCGGGCTAAATTCAGGAAACCTTAACCTCCAACCAACCCGGTTTTCTGGAGCAGAGCTTTGATCTTGTATTATATTCCTCAGTGATTTTCTCTTCAGACAGTACAACCCGACAGATGTTCAAGCAGATACAGCAATCCTGATTGACATGCCACTACATTGCATTCACATCATCACATCATTTGCATTCATATCATTTAACACATGTTTATCCATTTCAAGGGGGTTTACATCTTCTTCTTGATTCTAGTCGGGGTTTTCTTCTTACACTGTTTATCAAATGTGAGACTGGAATCAAGGGGGTAGAATGCCTTTTGGAATTGATAAACATGTCATTGCATTTGCATAGTCATCCGCATGTCTTGCATAACAGGTACCGCCACAGTGTTCTCAGTTTGTTTGGTGTCCCACTAGCAGGATAGCTGACTCAGGCATTCACCGATACGGTACCCGAAGGAATCAACAGAGAGCGATGGAGAGCCTACAAGCAGAGCTCGCCGAGATGAAGATTCGCATAATCAATTCATGGATTTGGTTCAAGGGGTGGCTCAAGGACAGCAGGAGCTTAGATTGTTGGTACAGAGGGATCCCCCTATTACTCAACCAGAGACGTTGGCTGATCCTCCAGCTGGAGAGGCTAATGGTCCCAATGGACCGGGGCCTATCCCGATCCCACATGTCAACCTTGATCAACAACTCGTCCATGATGATCAGGCCGATCAATTCCCCCTACTTCAGGAAGACTTTGGCATAGACTGTGGCATGGACCCCATGTTTAGAAGATTGGAAGAGAGGTTGAAAGCAGTGGAAGGACAGAATCTTCTGGGAGTAGATGTTGCTGACTTGGGGCTGGTCCCAGGTGTGAGAGTGCCACCGAAATTCAAGGTCCCGATATTTGACAAATACCATGGCAGCTCTTGCCCCAAAACTCACGTGCAAGCCTATTTCCGTAAAATGGTTGCATACTCTGATGACGAGAAGCTACTTATGTACTTCTTCCAGGATAGCCTAGCTGGGGAATCCTTGGAATGGTATATGAGGCTGGACAGAGCCCACATCCGTTGCTGGAGGGATTTGGCAGAGGCTTTCGTGATGCAGTATCAGTATAATGCAGACATGGATCCGGACAGAACTCAACTTCAGAATCTGTCTCTTAAAAGCAATGAGTGCTTCAGGGAATACGCTCAACGCTGGAGGGATACAGCTTCCCATGTTCAGCCTCCTATGTTGGAAAAGGAAATGGCCAACATGTTCATGAATACGCTGCCTGGACCTTATCTGGAGCGTCTGGTGGGGTGCAATGCTTCCAACTTTGCTGATGTGGTCTCTACTGGAGAAAGGGTGGAGAATTACCTAAAGACCTATAAGAGCCAGAGTGGAGGTGGATCCTCATCAGGGGTGAAGAAGCCGTTCATTCAGGGACAGAAGAGGGGAGAAGGGGATGCAAATGCCATATCTTCTTATCAGAACAGGGATAACCGGAGGAATAACTTTCAGAATTATCATCAGCAACCGTATGTTGCGGCTGTGACCATTCCAGCTGCAGCACCACTACAACAACAACAACCACAACGTCAACCAGCTCAGTATCAACAGCAGCAGCAACCGGGTAACAGACCCGCTTATCAACAGAGGCAAAGGATGATGGACCGGCGTTTCGACACCCTTCCAATGTCGTACGCTCAGTTGCTTTCTAGTCTTCAACAACTACAACTTGTGCAACTGCGCACTCTGGCTCCTCCTGTTGGTAGACTTCCGGTGGGTTACGAGGCCAACGCTAGGTGTAGCTTCCACTCTGGGGCACCTGGCCACAATATTGAGAACTGCAAAGCTTTTAAGCACGTAGTTCAAGACCTCATAGATTCAAAGGCCATCGACCTTGCACCGGCTCCGAATGTCGTTAACAATCCCATGCCCCAGCATGGTGGTGCGAACGTTAACATGATAGAGGGAAAAGCCAAGTCCATTAAGGATGTGTTGAAGTTGAAGACTCCATTGTTGGATATCAAAGGATGCTTGCTGAAGGCCGATGTTTTCCCCGGTTGTGGGAAGGATTGTTTGGATTGTGCCACTCAGAGTGGAGGTTGTTTGAAGCTACAGCAGGGTATCCAGGCCTTGCTCGACAAAGGTATCCTCCAGGTTGAAGATTTGTCTGTTCGAGAGTCTGTGGAAGAGGTTAAAGCGGGTGCCTCTATCTCATCCTTTAAGCAGGCACGGGCCGTGGTGGATTCAGGTGTTGCTCCCGGTTGGGGGCGTCTGTTGGAATTACCAGTGAAAGAAGATAAGTTCGGGATTGGGTATCAGCCAGTTTTGACTTCTACAACACTTCAGGGGCCGATCACTTTCTCCAGTGCTGGCATCATTCAGTATGGTCAAGTCTCTGCAGTCAACGAAGAAGATGGGGATAGTGATTGTGACATTGACAACTGGGTGCGTCCGAGGATCCCGGGTGAAGTCATCAACAATTGGTCTTCTGAGGAGATTGTCCAAGTCACTTTTCTGAAGGAGTAATTTTCTTTGTTTATTCATGCATGTCCAAGTCTTACGTTCCGCCCAGGGCGTAATGACTCATTGTAGGGCTCATCTATGTGACACTTGCATTTTTTATCATAAATAAAGGACGTCTTTTTGCATTCAAATATTTCGTTCCATGTCTTTCTATTTTTGCAGTTTTTCAAAATAAAAAAAATGGCAATGTTTTGTTTAGTTTTCACTTCTTGTTCACACTCATAAGCACATACCATCACTCATGCAGATGCACATCACCGGATCCTATTGATAACGTTTCTGCTACGGCTCGCTTCGACTTTGAAAATCCAATCTTTCAAGCTGAAGAAGAGGGTGATGAAGACTGTGAACTCCCTGAAGAGCTTACCAAGTTATTAAAACAAGAGGAAAGGGTTATTCAACCGCATCAAGAGCCTACTGAAGTGATTAATCTCGGCACCGAGGACGCCAAGAGAGAAATCAAGATAGGGGTTGCTTTGGGAGATGATGTGAAGAAAGGGCTGATTGAAGTGCTGCAAGAATACGTTGACATCTTCGCCTGGTCTTATCAGGACATGCCCGGGCTGGACACAGACATCGTGGTACACCGCTTGCCTCTCAAAGAAGGTTGTCCTCCGGTCAAGCAGAAGCTCAGAAGAACAAGACCAGAGATGGCTGTCAAGATAAAGGAAGAAGTGCAAAAGCAGTTGGATGCAGGGTTTCTAGCAGTCACCAATTATCCGCCATGGGTTGCAAACATCGTCCCAGTACCTAAGAAGGATGGAAAGGTACGGATGTGTGTCGACTACCGGGATCTGAACAGAGCTAGCCCTAAAGATGATTTCCCATTACCTCACATCGACGTTTTGGTGGATAATACAGCTCAGTTCTCGGTATTCTCCTTCATGGATGGATTTTCTGGCTATAACCAAATCAAGATGGCACCAGAAGACATGGAAAAGACAACTTTCATAACCCCATGGGGCACCTTCTACTACAAGGTGATGCCGTTTGGTCTGAAAAATGCCGGAGCAACATATCAACGAGCTATGGTAACTCTGTTCCATGATATGATTCATCATGAAATCGAGGTTTATGTGGATGATATGATTGCCAAATCTCAGACAGAAGAAGAACATTTGGTGAATTTGCAGAAACTGTTTGAGCGTTTGAGGAAATTCAAACTGAGACTTAACCCGAACAAGTGCACTTTCGGGGTGAGATCGGGAAAATTGCTGGGTTTTATCGTTAGCGGAAAAGGGATTGAGGTGGATCCCGACAAAGTAAAAGCGATACCGGAAATGCCAGAGCCAAGAACAGAGAAGCAAGTCCGTAGTTTCTTAGGGATGTTGAACTACATTGCAAGGTTCATCTCTCACCTAACAACCACGTGTGAGCCAATTTTCAAATTGCTGAAGAAAGATCAGGCTATCAGGTGGAATGAAGATTGTCAAAGGGCTTTCGAGAAGATAAAAGAGTATCTACAGAAACCTCTGATCCTTATACCTCCAGTTCCTGGGAGACCTCTGATAATGTACCTATCAGTGACTAAGAACTCGATGGGGTGTGTATTGGGACAACATGACGAGTCTGGTCGAAAAGAGTATGCCATATACTACCTTAGCAAAAAGTTTACCGACTGTGAAGTCAAATATTCGCAGCTTGAGAAAACTTGCTGTGCTTTGGCCTGGGCTGCTCGCCGACTGAGGCAGTATATGCTGAACCATACTACCTTGTTGATTTCTAAGATGGATCCAGTGAAATACATATTCGAGAAGCCAGCTCTCGCCGGAAGGGTCGCTCGTTGGCAAATGATTTTAACAGAGTATGATATTTAGTACACGTCACAGAAGGCCATCAAAGGTAGTATTCTGTCAGACTACCTTGCCGAGCAGCCGATTGATGATTATGAGCCGATGAAGTTTGAATTCCCTGATGAAGACATCATGTTCCTCAAGATGAAAGACTGTGAAGAGCCAGTTGTTGAGGAGGGACCTGATCCAAACGAAAAGTGGACTTTGTTGTTTGATGGGGCTGTCAATCCTAGAGGAAGTGGAATTGGTACTGTCATTACTACTCCGAAAGGTGCCCACATGCCCTTCACCGCTCGTTTGACTTTTGAGTGCACAAATAATGAAGCTGAGTACGAGGCCTGTATCTTGGGTATTGAGCAAGCCATTGATTTGAGAATCAAGACTTTGGACATCTTCGGAGATTCAGCTCTGGTGATCAATCAAGTGAATGGTGATTGGAATACTCTCCAACCCACTCTGGTCCCCTACAGAGACTACACGAGAAGACTGTTGACTTTCTTCACAACAGTAAAATTGTATCATATACCTCGTGATGAGAACCAGATGGCAGACGCACTTGCTACTTTATCCTCCATGATCAAGGTAATTCGTTGGAACCATGCTCCCAGGATCGATGTGATGCGCCTTGACAGGGCCGCGTATGTGTTTGCTGCTGAACTGGTAGTCGATGACAAGCCCTGGTATCATGATATCAAGTGTTTTCTGAAGAATCAAGAGTACCCTGCAGGGGCATCCAACAATGACAGAAAGACTTTGAGAAGATTGGCAGGCAGTTTCTTCTTGAACAAAGACGATGTGCTGTATAAGAGGAACTTCGACATGGTTTTGCTCAGATGCGTGGACAGACACGAGGCGGACATGTTAATGCAGGAAGTTCATGAAGGTTCCTTCGGTACTCATGCCGGAGGACATGCAATGGCTAAGAAATTGTTGAGATCGGGTTATTATTGGATGACCATGGAGTCAGATTGCTTCAAGTATGCTCGGAAGTGTCATAAATGCCAGATTTATGCTGATAAGGTGCATGTACCGCCAAATCCTCTGAATGTGATGACTTCGCCGTGGCCGTTTTCTATGTGGGGCATTGACATGATTGGAAAGATTGAGCCGACTGCTTCCAATGGGCATCGCTTCATCCTTGTTGCCATCGACTATTTCACCAAGTGGGTCGAGGCAGCGTCGTTCGCGAATGTCACCAGACATGTGGTTTCCCGTTTCATCAAGAAAGAAATCATTTGTCGCTATGGGATTCCCGAAAGAATCATTACTGATAATGGTTCTAATCTCAACAACAAAATGATGAAGGAGTTGTGTCAGAACTTCAACATTCAGCATCACAATTCTTCCCCTTACCGCCCTAAGATGAACGGCGCTGTTGAGGCAGCAAATAAGAACATAAAGAAGATTGTGCAGAAGATGGTCGTCACGTACAGAGATTGGCATGAGATGCTACCCTTTGCCTTGCATGGGTACCGCACTTCAGTACGTACGTCGATTGGGGCAACCCCTTACTCCCTGGTGTATGGTATGGAAGCAGTCCTACCTGTTGAAGTGGAGATTTCTTCTCTAAGAGTCTTGTTGGATGTCAAGTTAGACGAAGCCGAATGGATTCAGACAAGGTTCAATGAGTTGAGTCTTATCGAAGAGAAGCGAATGGCAGCCATTTGTCATGGGCAGTTGTATCAGGGTCGGATGAAGAGAGCCTTTGATCAGAAAGTGCGTCCTCGTTGTTTCCAAGTCGGAGATTTAGTGTTGAAAAGGATCCTTCCTCCTCAGACAAATCACAGGGGCAAGTGGACTCCTAACTATGATGGACCGTATATTGTCACCAAGGTTTTTGATGGTGGGGCCTTAATACTTGCAACTATGGATGGTGAAAACTTCACTTCCCCTGTGAACTCAGACGCAGTTAAAAAATACTTCGCATAAAATAGACCCGCTGGACAGTAAAAAGAATAGTCCAGCCAAAAATGGGCATCCCGACGAACCAAGAAAATGAAAAGGTTCGGGCAAAAATTAGGGATTAAAAATGAAAAGATCGTACACCCGGTAAGTTGAAAACCTGAAAAGGCAACTTAGGCAAAAATGGGTATCCCGGTGGATTGAAAACCCGAAAAGGGCGATCCAGGCAAAAGTAAGGGATTAAGCGAATGACTGCGTTCTGAGTTAGTTCTGAATCTCATCTCATGTCGATGACTGGAAATTTTCGAAAGGTAGGAAACAGTCCAATCACCTTTTCAGAAGGCTGATTATCTGGAGGATCTTAAAGACGGGCAAGTCATAGCAGAATTGGAACCCAATAGAAATCCATTTCACATTGCCATTAGATTAATTTCTGTTTTTATCTTTTGTGCGATTACCTCTTTCCAGGGATTGCTTCCTGATGTAAATGCCTATTCAGAGGCCATTCAATCAATAAAATCATGTTATTCAGTATATCTATTTTTTCATTTTCATTTTACTGTTTTGTTTGCAAAAATGACGTCCGAATTTTTGATAAACATTGCATCATGACACATAAGGGCTTTACAGGTACATGCTCAATAAACATTTAAAATTGCTGTAAATTTTAAGTGCTTTGGATCGTCTATTCAGAACAGATACCCTCGGGGCATTTCCTTAAAATCCCCTGCAGATGACCGTGAATATCTTCCCCAGTGAGGTCACCAACAGACGAATTCGGTGTCTTATCCCTGCAGAGCTGATCAGAGTGTTGGATTCTTCAATCCCCAGCAGGTTCTCACCACCGTACTTCCCCAAGCGGTTGTTTCAGAATATACACTCCCCAGTAGAGTTGACAGTGCCAGATTGTATACCCCCAGCGGAGTTGACAGTGCCAGACTGTATCTTCCCAGCAGAAGTGGCTGCTCCTTAGAGTTCGAGGCCAGATCGATAATCCCAATGCCAGATCCATGGTTTCTTTCCTTGAAGCAGAACCTCGGTACCGTATCGATGTTTGCTTCCCTTGCTGAGTCATCTCTCGCAAATCGTGGTTGCCAGAACCACTATCGCTTTCCCCAACAGCAGGTTTTCAATGTCGTTCTCTCCCCAGTCAGAATCTCGGTATTTCGTCATTGCTAGAACACCGTGTGGCGGGTCATTTCCCCACAGAATTCTTTGCGCTGTGCATCTCCAACAGCCTTGTCAGGGTCCAGAAGATGGTGATTATTTCCCCAGCAGATCCCCTTGCCGCAGCTTGGCATTCTACCCAGCATTTCGCATCCCTGCATGTAGAATCATATTGCATTGCATCCTTCCAAATCGCGTAGCATTTCCATTTTCATGGATCATTACGCCATTGAAAGATTCAAACATACGCATGTAAGCATAAAACATTCTCGGTATCCCAAGTGATTAGCCAGAAGTTGTTTCCAGTGCTCAGACTGAAGATTGTTCATGACTTACCTTTGTTATCCCCAGCAAGTGTGATTGGCCCATGCGCCGCCTCTATTATCATTCCCTATTTCTGCCAATGTTGACAGGCATGAAGTTTTCCGGTATCCAGACCGAAGTGGCATTCAGGCCAGTTTTCCGGTATCCAGACCGAAGTGGCATTCGGGCCAGTTTTCCGGTATCCAGATCGAAGAAGTTTTTGACGTTCAGGTCGATGCAACTTGTGGCATTCAGGTCAATTTTCCGATGTTCAGATCGAAGAAGTTTCCGACGTTCAGGTCGATGCAACTTGTGGCGTTCAGGTCAATTTTCCGATGTTCAGATCGAAGAAGTTTCCGACGTTCAGGTCGACGCAACTTGTGGCATTCAGGCCAACCTCTCGGTGTTCAGACCGATATTAATAATCTCATATCTCCCGATGTTCAGATCGAAGTCATTTCCAGTATTCAGACTGATGAGCGGCATTCAGGCCATGGTTATTTCTGTGTTACCATTTATTTTGGTATCCAGTTTAACATTCTTTTTTCGATATTCAGACTGACTCTCACCGTACCAGACGGATTCTTCTTTCCAGGCCACCTCTTTGCCGATTCTGACAGACATTGTTACTTCACTTCACTTCAGTGCAAATTTTTGGGCTTTTATTGTATTCAATCCCTTGATACCTCGAAAGTACGAAAGCAGTTGCCATCTTCTTTCCGGGTCTCCAGTTGATTGAATAGGGGCAGCTGTAATACCCCAAAATTTACCCTTCATTTTTCCTGGAAAAAAAAACGAAAAAAAAAACGAAAAAAAAAAGTTAAAAAAAAATAAATAAATAAAATTAATTAAATAAATAAATAAAATATAACAATTTTTTTTGGACTTGGGTCTCCCTCATTTGAGCCCACTACCCACGAAAATCAGTCTATAAATACTGAAGTTTCAGTAGAGGAAAAGACACTTGGAGTTACACTGGGAGATTCATTGGAGAAAGATTTTGAGAGAAGGAAACCTAGGAACTACTCTGCAGCGACCTTCAGGCAGCCTTGGGAAGTTCACTCCGCCTCACACAAACCCTAGTATTACTTTGCAGATCCGGCCGTACCATTCAATCTTAATCAATCTCTCCAATCAGGTTTGCCATATATCCATCATCTTTATGCCTTTAATTTGAATGCTCTAAATGTATGAGGTATTATGGGTGAATTTGATACCCTTTTGATGCATGTGTTTGACAAGAGGTTTAGGCCTCCTACCCTTGATTGCTTTTTGTGAGCCTTTTGTGAATTTTGATGGAATTATTCATGTGGTTACATTTTGATTTAGGGGCAACTCTTGGTTACCCTATTTTGTTTCTCTAACCTGTCTTTGTATTTCCATGGCATTTGTTTTCCCTGGATTTCACCTTGTTTGTCTAACCTTTCTGTTGAGTTTTCGTGAGGGCTCACATACTCTTGCAGGGATACCATCCGGAGATTTATCCTGTTTAATCGTATTGACTGATTTTCTTTGATGGTCTAGCTGGAGAGATCTCAGGGTTGCTAATCCTTTAATTGCTGTAACTTCGGATCTTTATCCGTGTGGTAATTTTTTTCCTTTTCTCGTACTTTATCGCTTTCTTAGCTGGAAGACCTCGATAGGAGGCAATGTTTGAGCCCCTTGGTGGCATTTTACTTTGAGATACATGTTTTGTGTTTTGTATTCATATCCCCACATGTAGCGCGGTTCCTTCATCAAGGACTGCCTGTTTGCCCTCGAGCATCCCAAACCCTAAAACCCATAACACACGTTTACTCCTTCTACTACAGGCGAGTAAGTCTCCAAAGGTCGAGCATCCGGTAGATTGCGTAGTAACGTTGTTCGTCCAAAACCCAATCCACAACCCCGTAGTTAGCCGATCTACGGCTTGCTCTGATTCTCATTCCAGATGAGATACGTAGGCATAAGACGCGATGTCTTAGCGAGCACACATTCCCCCAACCCATAGGTCAGCCGAGCTACGAAGACTCTGATTCTCATATTCAGATGAGATACGTATGCAGTGGATGCGACATCCGCGCGAGTCATTCTCGTTTAACCCTTTTTTTTGGTAAACAGCACAAGATAAACTCACACCCTTTAGACAAAAACCACAAAAGTGGATCCCGTAGAGTACTATGGATGCGTAGGGGTGCTAATACCTTCCCTTCGCATAACCGACTCCCGAACCCAAGATTTGGTTGCGAGACCCCGTCTTGTCCTTTCCTTTTTCAGGTTTACTTCGAGCGTTTCCTTTCCCTCCTTTGGGATGAATAACGCACGGTGGCGACTCTTCTGTCATTTTCTTTCGCCGGTTGTTTTTTCGCGCATTGTATTTTTCAGGTTGCGACAGTAACCAAATACAATACAAGAGAGAAGGAAAAATAACATCCTATGGAACCCTAGAAACAATCGTCCAAAGATCTCGGGACCGGAAGATAAGCTGCACGAAGCCTCTTCACCTCTCTCTCATAGGCTGTCTCCATATTTGCATTCTCCTTGGCGAGTCGATCGTACTTCCTCTTCCAAAACCTGGATGACTGGGGAAGAAGAGAAGTCACCACATCATCAGGCTCGTCGATAACATGATGCTCCAGAAATTCTATCAAAGCATCCTTATCTCTGAGTTGCTGAAGTAGCTCCTCTCGCTCACGGACCCAAGCACGCGAACGATCTTCATCTCTCAACTCCTCTACTCCTTGGTTAGGGAGGGTTAAAGGCCCAACCATAACCATAGGTGTAGGTCTCGGGTAATCATAAGGAATGTGGTACTAAGAAGCCCTCTTCCTCACCCAAGAGGTGTAGGGTTCCAAAGCAATACAATTCTTTGGACCAAGCTCTTTCCTTCCCTTCCTATGAATCTTGCGCCAAGCACGAACCATTCTGCCCTTCAAGTTTTGGGGATCTTTACCCTCTTGAAAGAACACACCTTCTAACAGAATGTTATTAGGTTTATCCTTTAAGGGGAACCCAAGCTGACTGGCGAGCCAAGATAGGGTTGTAGTTAATCGCACCACATGTACCAAGAAGAGGCACATTGGAGAATTTACCACAAGAATCAATGATCTGGACACCATCATATACACAGTTGTACCAAAAGATATCATCATTAGTGAGAGACATAAGCCTCATGGACCACCATAGACATCCTTTGTTCTCCTTGAAGGCGAGCGTCTGCGGCAAGTGCGAAATAAACCACTTGTACAACAGAGGCAAATAGCACACAATGGTACCACCACCCTTTGCATTCCTCATATGCAAAGAGAAATAAGTGTCACCCAATAGAGTAGAAACGGGATTAAGAGTAGAGAAAATCCTAATAGCGTTCACATCCACGAAATTGTCGATGTTAGGGAATAACACTAGCCCATAGATGAGAAGTACAAATATGGCTTCAAATGCGTCCTCACTCATGGCCTTCCCAAACAGAGTAGCTTGGGCAATGAGGAAATCAGATGGGAGACCTTAAATTCCATTTTTGGTAGTCATATGAGCACCAATATCAGATACATCTATGTGCAACAGATCAACAATCTCTTGGGAAGAAGGAACTTTCTCCAAGCCACTGAATGGCAACTGATCTAAGATAGGTATACCCACAAGGTAGGCATACTCCTCAAGCGCAGGCAAAAGCTGGAAATCCGGGAAAGTGAAGCAACGGTACAGAGGATCATAGAACTGCACCAACACACTCATCAGACCTTCATCCACCTGAGTAGCAAGAATAGACAGAAGCTTCCCATGGCGAGCTTTAAACTCCAAGGGATCTAATACATAGGATGTCAAACTCCTTAACTCTTTCAAGTCGGTTTGTCTGAAACTGTACTTCTTTGTATTCCTTCTTTACTTATCCATGTCTGAAAAATTTGCAAATAGACCTCTTAAGTTCCTTGAAATTTTCTCATTGTTGATGATATGGATGCAAATGAATGCATGAATGCATGGATACAACAATCACACTCAAGGATCAAGCAAGTCACGCCACACAAAGGTCACGGGATGGCTCAAGCTATCCTTAATATCAATCATCCATTTTGGTGGATTATGGTTTACACCTTATCAACACCCAAGTTCCATTGATATTAAGGATATACGAGAACGGATCAACCGTGAATCAAGGGTTTGTTGCAAGTCACGAGCATGGAGTCTCGGTTAAGAACCACCCAAAGGGAGTGTACTATGGTTAAACCTGACAATCATGTTCTACAAGAGGTTCCCATAGTCATCATCTCATCTTTCGGATATTATCGGATAAAACAACTACTCGTATTCCAAAAATATTCTCAAGAGAGACCCTTATGAGTGTAGTATCGCGTAACAATCGTATCAAATCTTACGCTTGAACGATCTTCGTACTACGTCCTAAAATAGGCCAAGATGGGCTAGGTAATCTATGGTCCTTGGCTTCTAAGGTTTATATTGGAAAGAGTAATGCCTAACCACGACTACTCGTGTGACATTATTGATCCCAACATAACCTCCACCAAGTGAATGGGCTTGCAAGTCAACTTGCTAAGGAATAACACCACACGAGTCAACAAGACTATGCCATTGTCCTATCATAAGTGCACTCGAGTACGGGTATGGAACTTATCTCACAAGAGACCACCAAGCACACAGGCAATTGATATATCGAGCAATTCATACATTATAAACAATACAGTCATCCCAAATTTGCACAAAAATATATCACAAATAATATAAGCATACAATACAACAAAGCAAAAAGTAGGCTAAACCCACTAGGAAGCAAGGTATCTCCAGCAGAGTCGCCACTTTTCTGTAGCAATGTATTTGTTACCTTTAGATTTATTGACTAAATCAAAAGTAAGCATACGATTCGAGTCACCGCCGCACTTCTATTTATCCAAAGGAAAGGTTAGAAAGCGAACAAAAACCAGAAGTTTTATCAAATCAAAAACTAATAAAAATGTCAGAGATCTGGGTAAGGGGGTTGGTTATGCAATGGGAAGGTTTTAAGCACCCAAAACATCCTTAGTACTCTAAGGGAGCCCTTTTTGCAAAGTTGTATGGTAGGTTGGTATTTGTGAAAATATTTGTGCAAACATGATTGGGGAGATGAGAAAAGAATATACAAATTATTTACAATTTTGTTGTTTGAATGGATGAACCCATTGCCTACGTACCATCACAAAGGTAGGATCAAAACCTCGTAGTTCGGGGTAAAAATTTCAAAATAAGTTGGTGAATTGGTTTGTGAAAAGCCTTAAGGTCTTTTGTTATCAAAGGGAGAAAACTCAACCTAAACCACGATCCACTATGTGAGAAGAGCTTCAACATACTAGTGAGGGATCCATCCTATAATAAGTATGGAAGACTTATAGTCCAATCACTAAGGATAAGGTGAGGTTTACATCAACCACTATGATAACTCAAACCTATGGCTAGTGTTTATGAAAAAAAGTTTTAACAAAAGTGGTCATTGGAACCACAAAAAATCATTTGAAGTGAGTTGGATTTACCAATTAGAAGTATTCACAAAATGAAGTCAAAGTTGACTTAAGATTCAATTCAAAATAAGTATTATGAAAAGAGTTTGAAAAAATCAAAGGCATAATGCCTAGGTTTCTAGTTTTTGAAAACAATGTCAATGTTTGCACAAAATGATTTTGGCTTGGGTTAGAGTGGAGAGAAGAAGAGAAGGGCTAGTCCTAAACATGCAAAGATGAGAGAAGAGAAATAAAACCCTTGGAGTTCCTTTCTTGAGATCATAAAGATGATTCAAGTTGCTCCTTTCCTTTGGACTTAGCAATTAACTCAAGCAATCAAACAACTATTCAATCAAGCTCCTAGGATTCTCCAATTGGCTTGTCTCTCTTAACCTGGATGTTTATGACAATAGTCCTTCTAATTAGCTCAAGTTTGGGATCCCTATCACACAAGAACAAACAATCAAAAAGTTCACAATGCAATAAGTGAAATGGACAAAGAGAGAGTTTAGATTAGGGGTCCTTTCAAGTCAACTTCAAGATTAAGCATTCTAAAGGCATGAGGCTTAGTTGCTCTTCAATCAATTTTAGCATTCTAAAGGCATGAGGCCTAGTTGCTCTTGAACTCCATTAAGCATAGGTGAGGTCCTAATTCTAAGTCCTTTCTCCTTTTTGCGTTGGGTTCACATAAACAAAAACAAAACAAGCACAAGGCAACAATATATTTACACAAATAATGTGCTCAAGTGAGCAAAACGCAAATGGCATAAGGCAATTTAGCGCTATGTTAAACAATCGTAAGTGGACTAATGTAGTAGTCACACCTATCTGAGGTCGGACAATAAAACTATAGGCAAATAAACACAAGTTAGAGATCATGACTAGTAAGCCAATCTCCTACAACTTGCCATGCCAAAAGAAAAGAAGAATGACCTTGTATGGATTTTAAGTTTTTTGCTTGACCAAGAAGCAACCTATCTTGGACACAAAGCAATACACTTGATCTTTGATCAAGTTGAATTTGATTTGGATCAAAGAAGGTTAAGCCTCTCATATGTCAAGGCTAACCACAAACCATTAACTCATTGGTCAAAAGAAAAAGATGAAGAAAGGAGATGAAGATAGAATGTACAAAATGGAAATTCAAATGACATAATCAAAACATAATGGTCAAATGTGAACGGAATCATCATTAACCAATGGTAAACAGAAGTGAAATGAAGATTAGAAGTCAAGAAAGGTCAAACATATTTTTGGTATTTTTTGGAATTAAAATAATACATGAAATAAAATGAACAAATCATGGTCAAACTTCAAATCCAATTCAAATCAACTTGGATAAGTCCAATTGGATCATCATAAGTCTAACATGGTCAAACAAGGTTTGACAAATTTTCTCAACATTTTTTGAAAACAGAAACTAATTTTAAACAATTAAAAATGAAGAAAAATAACATATATGAACTAAAATCTCAAATCAATTAAGAAATTGATGAAAATATTTTTCATAGACTTATCATCATTCATACATATTAAGAAAATATTTTTGGCATTTTTGAATATCTAAAAGTATTTAAAATGAATTAAAAACAATTAAAAACAAAACAATTCACAAAAAACATTAAATGGAATCACAAAAATAATTAAAAATCATATTATGAAACTAGAATTTAAGAGAAAAAGTTTGCAATTGGTCCCATATTTTTGTGATTCCAAATAAAGAAGTTATGAATTTTTGAAAATAAAAATAATTAAAGAAAATAAAATAGAAATTAATAAAAGCTGGAAAATCCAAAGGCGTCTGATCAGGATTCATTAATTGACGTTGTTGATCAAAAGGTCATGAGACGCGCGCGCATGGTGTGGACAAGTTAACAGCATAACACATTGTGTTTAAAAAAGTAATTAAAACGCATGGCCATGATTAGATCCTGTGAGCCAGATCCAAGGGACATAAGGCCAGCCACGTGTGGACGGTGGTGGAAACCACCGTCTTCTCCGGTGAGAAGACAAAATTCGGCCACAAGTTGCAGGTTTTGCAACCTCAACCAAACCACACGATCTATACACCAAATTAAAGCTGGGGTGATGTACATCACCCCTGTAACCTTGGATTGTGCTCTAGATCTCTATGGAAGGAGAAATCAGAGATGGAAAATCCAGGCACTTGATCTGAAGTTCAACAATTCACAAAATTAAAGCCACCATTGGCTTGCCTCTCACATGAGGACTTCAGAAAACCATACCAACACAAGCAATGCACAATATATAGTGAGATTCGAAGTAAAACAGTTGAGGTGAAAACCTTTGAAGTGCAGCTTTGATGAGCACGATCCAACCAATCCTTTGCTTGCAGCTTGATCTTGATGTATGATATGAGAGCTAGGCTTAGGAATTAGTATTGAAATTCAACTGATGTTGTTGAAAATCAAACTTGAAAAGTGAAAATGAAAATTCAAATTCCTTTGGTGAGAGGTTGGGAAATGATTTCAGCAGAGGTTTAGGCGCCTTCAGGTTACCAATCAATGAAGTAAGCATGTTTATTTATAGCTGAAAGTGCAAGGCGAGGGAATGGAACTAGTGTGCATGAGAATTGGATCCTCCATGCATGGGCATGTATAGGCGCATGTGAGGCCCAAAATCAAATGGTTTTGCATGCTGAACTCAATTGAAGTAAGTTTGGACGTGCAGATTGAAAGGCATTGGCTTGTGCATGAAGGTTCACTTGAATTCCATAAATGATCACAAATATCCATCTCTTCAAAAGTCCCATTTGGAAAATTCAAACATAGACATGTGAGTAATGGTTGGAAAGGTCTTGACATAAGGAATAAAAGCTATGTTGGACAAAAATCCATTTGGAGTTTGGAAAATTGTGAAAACTGGCCATGAAGTTCAAGGTACAAAACATGTATTTGAAAAATTTGCCAAAAATGACCAACTTCAAGCCCTTTTGTTTCAATGATGAAAGCCTCAAATGGAAAAACCTCCAACATAAAAGTTGTATATCTTTTCAAGAAAATCAATTTGGACTTAAAGTTTATATCATTAGGATTTTGTATGAGAAAGTTATGGGCACTTGAAGTTGGACTTTTTCAAGATTCAATGGCTTTGGTCCAAAGTGATCTATAATGTTTTGTATTATCACATGTGTTTATTTTAGGATTATGAAACTTTTTCCAACATAACAACTGAAGTAGACATCTTAAAATTTCCAATGCACTTGGTCTCACCTCGAAATCATAAAAAATGAAGGAGTTAGGTTCTTGGGAAGTTGACCCAAAATTAGGGTTTCAGTCAAAATGACCTATAATGTTTTGAAATGAATGATGACCTTCCAAGTTTTAAACGAATTTGTGATGAACATGAAAGTTGTTCATATGGTTCGTAAGAACATGTTTTCTCTTGGGGTCATCATCATTTGACAAACACATCAAAAGTTAGGTCTCAGTGGATTTCAAAATAGTCAGATGATTTGACTGGTCAACTTCTCAAGTCCAAACTTCAAATCTTGATGAATGGATGATTTAGAGGCCTCACATAGGCTCAAGTATGCATAAAATAATGAATGAAGGAACTTTCCTTGATTGAATTTGATCATAGGTAGAGGTTGCTTCATGAGCAAGGCACAGTCAATGCATAGTTGAATTAGGGTTTCCTTGGGAAACAAGCCTCAAGCCCTTTTGTTTATCTTGATCAAATTGAGAAATTAAGATATTTGGGAGGCATATATGATGATTTAGATCTTTGTGAACCATTGTCATTCTTGCTTTCATCTTCATCTAGTCATTTATTTGAGTATAGGGGCCTCCTAGGAGCCTTGGATCACATGACTGCTTGAGCTTCAAAACAAAACAAGTTAGTGACATATTTTTGTGCTTTTGGTTAGTAGACACAATAAGAAAAGCAATAATATACAATTCAAGCATGCTTGGTGGTCTCAAACCAACTCACACAAGTCCCAACCCAAGGGTTAAGGAGCCAAGATGCTATGATCCTTGAGGCAAATGCAATGAGCAATGTTATGATGCCATGAGGGATCTTAGGGTCAAAATTAGGGTCTTACACATAATATTTAATATTAACACATCTGCATAATATTTCAAATTTTGAAATCGATGTAATGCATAGTGCAGATGACTTAGACTTTGCAAACCACATAATGTTATCAAATTATCATACTGCATATTATTTCAATCTTTGTTGTATGTATATATCACTGCATATATAACTAGGGTAATTGAATATATAAATTTTTGATATAATAGGATGCTAAACTTTCCATAATGCATGACAACAAAAAAGCCAAACGCATAAGTATACTTTATGCAAAAATGCGGACTAATACAAACTATCATACATAAAGTTGTACTTCAAGCAAAAAAACACCCCAAACATCAGCAAAATAAATTGAAGTACATATCCATAAATGATTATATTCATCTGTCTATAGAAAACACACAAAAATAGCAGATCCCAGCATGTCGAAAACTACTTCGTTTAAAAAACACCAAACTCGTTGTGTTATCTTCAATGTAGCATACAAGTACGGGGGGAAAGTTCTCATTTTTAAAACCAACACATCTCCATTGCATGATTTTTTCCTGTCAGCATATTCATACCATCCTTATGCCATGTACTTCTCATATATGTTAGACTTATTCTTACGTGTGACCATGTGAACGACACACTTAAAGATATTACCAGCTTCAAAATCAAATAATGTTATCTCCTTCTGATTTGTCGAAGGTATTTGTTAGCTATCACCCTAACAAAGTGCTGCAAAATATGACAACTCCAGATAACCAAATATTACTAAAATATTAATTTTAATAAGAATAAATAATTTATACATATACGCTTACCAATACGTTTCTTTCTTTACTTTTCGCATTGAATATGATGATCTCCCAGACAAAGACATTGTCCCCATTTCACTTTCTTACGAACTCTAATTGGAACAGCATTGTTAAAAATAGTTTGTCTCCTCTTTTTGGTACCCAGTACATTACCTCCAACCGGTTTGTTATGTGCAACATGTGCATTATTTGTTACCGACTTTTCTTCTTTATGTTTTTCAAAACATTGTTAGCGACATCGATGTCATCTTCTACCTTAATATGATTTATAACAGTCTTTCCTTTTTCAATGTTTGATTTTCCAAACTCAACTTTTTTGTCGGCCACTACAGTTTTGGTAATCAGTTTCATAACAGTCTTTCATTTTTCCATATTTGAAGCTGCAGTCTCCATTTTTTTTTCCAGCCATTATGGTGTTGGCGGTCTTTGTAAGCCTTGAATTAACATTTCCATTTTTCTTAGCAGATTTTTTCTTTGCGGAAGGTTCGACAACTTCCATCGTAATGCGCTTAATCACTTCCATAGTTTTTTCCCCACTGAAAAATCAATATCATTATTATGAAGCATTAATATACTAGATCTATATATATATATATATATATATATATATATATATATATATATATATATATATATATATATATATATATATATATATATATATATTATAAAATTCTAAAACTAAAACAAACTTCCAAATAGTGAAATCCTTGCAAGCAGTTATCATTCATGAGTATAATTCATTTTGCAAACATATTGCACTCAATCTATCCATGTTTCATTGTAACATAGGCGAGGAATACAAAATACAGTCTCAAATAATTTACACATTAACACATTTCAAGCAAGAAAAAATAGCAATTTTTACCTTATATATGATAAACAATCATCTGATATGTATCCATGGATTGGCTTGCTCGAACTAGATATGATTCCACTCCCCTGTGAGCGATTTCTACGACTAGTTGGCAGTGAAACAGCAGGGTCGTTGCAAGATAGCAGAAAATGTCTCAATGCTTGGAGTAGAAAACCCTAATTTCATGAACTACACGTTGACTGATACTATTCTGAAGTTTTGGGTCATGTATGCATATCAAGTGGGTCGGTGGATCATTCTATATTGGAAAATAATTTTATACCATTCATTTCAATTTATCATTTCTTTGTTGATGATTTCATTAGTTTTAAAAATATAATGCATTTGATTTTATATTATTTTAATCAATATATTTTTTACTTATTATCATTTCAAAATATTTCATCAAATATTAATAAATATTTATTTTAATTACACAAAATCACCATTTTAAATATATTTTTAATTTAAATTTCTTAAACACAAATATATAATCAATGCACGGATCTCTTACTAATATATATATATATATATATATATATATATATATATATATATATATATATATATATATATTATATATATATATATATATAAAATTGAAAAAAATTGATGTGGCTTTAGTCACACCCCTTATCATGTGTCCATGGTACATTATCCATCTCATGGGATACTAGTTCACCATGGTAAAAAATTAAAAAATATTTTTAAATTTCAAAAATATATCTTCAAACGAATCTATAATACATAGATTTCATCACTTCGTGAATAAGTCACCTCCATTTTGTCAAAATTTAATCTAAAAATATATTTCGGAGATGCACATCTGTAATCTGCAGTAATTTTCTAATATTTATGCTAGTTAGACTCGGTTAGCTTAGTTAGTTATTAATTGACATATTTAGATCTTATTTGGGAAAGGTTATTTAAGAGTGAATATTAAAAACGAAAGGATCATGTAGAGATATACATGAAGTCACATGTTAATGGCTTAATTGATATTAGACTATCATGAAGAGCTAATCTAATTATATTGGACCTTATAATGCAAAGTTTATCATGAGGAGCTAATCTAATTATATTGGACCTTATCATGCAAAGTTTATCATGAGGAGCTAATCTAATTATATTGGCCCTTATAGAGCAAAATTGGGGGTTGTTATTCTCACCCTAGCTGTTAAGAGACTCTGTGTAAACTCAAAATTGTTTTTTATAAATTCAAAAATATATTTTCCAAAGGCACTTTATATATACCAAATTTATGCCTAAGTGAATCTCACTCTTCATTCACAATAATTTAGTCAGGAGATAAATCTCTGTAAAACTTACGGAAATATACTTTTGTAACCACCTTTTAGGCAGTAAAATTTAACATTTTTGGAAAAATACATTGTTGTAATAGGCTATTTGTAATAAATATACTATCATAATAAATTTCGTCATTAATTAAACCATACACTAATATAA
The DNA here is from genome assembly GCF_024323335.1 of Lathyrus oleraceus. Lineage (NCBI taxonomy): Eukaryota > Viridiplantae > Streptophyta > Magnoliopsida > Fabales > Fabaceae > Lathyrus > Lathyrus oleraceus. The sequence continues at coordinate 450,041,244 of NC_066580.1, forward strand.
TAAGATTAAAAGAAATATGTTAGAATCAATCCATAATCCATAATACTATCAAAATGATAAATTCCAAAACCATAATTCTATCCATAATTCATAATACAAATATTATCAAATACTACTGGGTATATCAAAAAAAAAACTTTTTTCCTTCTCTTCCTCAAGTATTGAAACGCTTTTTAATCTTATAGATATAATGGCATGTATAATGACCCTCCCAAAAGTGCCTTTCGGAAAGTCTTCTCTCTATATACACACTCACGTAATAGCCTCTATACGACGACCTGCAGGTAACACATCAACAGCCTGATTTGCCCTAGTATGTGCCTCCTAATAAGCTGACTTAGGTGGATCTTTGTGAGCATCTGGTGTCATGTAAGGATGTGACAATCTAAAATAATGTTAGATGTGACTATTACATTCGCGAGGAGGTAGCACACTTCGTGTTTCATCTGGTATCAGATGATTATATAAATCATTATACATGGAATCTACATCTCTACGGACCATAGCGGGAGGAGCAAAGACGAAGTGATCTCTTGGAATAACCAGTAGATACCCAAATTAGAGCATAACTAGCTCAGGAAGATGGGGACACATAAGGTGGGACCCACAAGCTAACCATCTAGAGTAAAATGTTATGTCATCCAAGGGACACCTCTGACGGCGGTCGTCGTACAGTGTGTAGTGTATATCATTTGTTGTAGTGTGATTAAGAAACACCTAAAGGGCTTGGTCGCTTGATTCTCTCTAAGTGGGACGAATGAACAAGCACGTGGTTAATCCTCAGTGTAGTCATCAACATATGACCAGTCGGAGATCCGTGAAAAGTGTAGGAGGATCCATGCCTAAAAATGGTACAAATGAATTATTAGTACTTGCGTAGAACATGTGCTATGAAAATGGTGCAGTAACAGCAAAGGATGCAAATATAATACCGTAAACAATGTGCAACTAGTTGTCATCAGTTTGTTCTTCCAATGACAATCACCAGTAAACTTCATTAATACACATTAATACACTTTTGTCAATAATACACTCAAAGTCACTAAACAAGCGACCACTAGTTATACTCATTAATACACTCAAAGTCAATAAAGTATCTAAAATAAACGACATTGACATAATATGCACTTTTGTCCATAAATGTGGACTTGCCAACCAAGTACATGAGGTATGACCTCAAAGCACATGATATGTGATTTATAACTTATGCATTATCACCATCGACCTCCATTATCGCAGCCAAGTAGTGTACATATAAATTCTCCAAGAATCCAAATCTAGCATGACACCCTCTGGTGTCTTCCAGCTTGTTTAGAGAATCCTCTGGGTCATCTCCCAAATAGTTCACCATCATATCCATTGCATCAAGTCTGGTCATTCTGAAGTCGTCTATTAATCTTCCCCCTAATTGAAAGATGTAGCAGGGATGACACATTATTCAGTGTGATGGATATCTCACCATGCGGAAGATGAAAAGATGAAGTCATGAAACCATTACTCCTTAGGTTGTTTCAGCCTCGCAATATTCCTACCGAGGTTGATACATTTTGAAGCATTGCGGTACTGCAAAATATACATCATCTTCAGAAAGTTTAAATGTTATAACACATGTGTTTCGAAGAATAAATACAGAGATATTTTTTCCTTTTTGTCCCCGTGCCTAGTGAAATTCTAGTTAACAGACTTTCGATGTCACACGGGATGTTATGACATCCAATTCTGCGCAGACAAGAATTATGCAGAACTTAAAAAGTAAGTGCAGTAAATAACACAAGGAATTGTTTACCCAGTTCGGTCTAACGTGACCTACGTCTGGGGGCTACCAAGCCAAGGAGGAAATCCACTATTAGTAGTATTAATTCAGACCTTAAACCAACTGTTTAACCTCATCACTTAATACCTACCCAATGCAATTTCAATCTTACACTAAGATCAGAGTTCCTACTCACTCCCCCTCAATCACCTCAGTGATTACAACCTTTAATTAAGATTAAAAATAATTATGAAGTCACACTTCAAACAACTCTTGATTGTGCTTAACAGCTTTAATCAAGATACACAGCACTCACGCTTAAAAGCTTAGAGTGACACAACACTTACAACTCAATGAACACCCTAGTCCAATGCAATCATCTAGGTGATAATTGCTTGGCTCACAAGATACACCTAATACAAGACACACAAAAATACAACAGTGAAGTATGATGGACTACTAAAATCTTCACGCCTAAAATCCCCGAGTTCTGAATGAAGGATAGCCATCCTTTTATATTGCAGCACTTGGGCCTTGTACTTGTATTTCTTGAAATTAAGTTCACGCAAGTTAACCTAATTTCCACATCTTAGGGTACTAACAAATAGGCTATTTGTTAGGTTCATTAATTGTAGCTTAGTTGTTAGTTTCCTAGATTTTAGCTCAGCTGTTGAATTCCTGAAGAATAGCCTGAGAAAAATGCTAAAACAGAAAAACTAAACAACCTACAATTTAGCATATGCTGTCAGGAATGAATATCACAACATTCAGTTTGACTTCCACATCATAGACCATATGCTAAGTCTGTTTTTCCTGAAAACAGACTGTACAGAATGTTGTATTGTACAGGACCACTTAGTCCATACTTCAGTAGCAGCTTACATTAATAAATGTCACAATATCCAATTTGACATTTACACATAAGGCCTTATGCCATGGTCTGTTGTTCTCCTGAAGAACAGACTGAGATACATACTGAAATGTAGCAGAAAACCAACCTGCCTATTATTCAGTATATGATGTCAATAATGAATGTCATAACATCCAGTTTGACATTCAGACAGCAGGCCTTTGTGCCAAGTCTGTTATTCCCTTGATAAACAGACTGACAATAAATATTGAGTTATAAAAGAACACCAACTGTTCTATTCCTCAGTATCTACTTACATGGATGAATGTCATAACATCTAGTTTGACATTCAGTAAGTCCTGTATTAGCTAAACCTGCAGCATACTACTCAAGTATGTCATTACATCAGTCAAGACATCAGAGTACAGTTAGATGATCTAACATACAATGCAGTCAAACAAACATCTCTACAGCATGTCATGACATCAGTCAAGATATTAGAATCCAGCTAGTGTTTTACCATAAAATGCAGCCAATCAAACATCTACAAACTCCCCCTTTGGCAAATTTTTGACTAAAACACTTTGGCCTCACAACAGAGTACACAGCAGCGGAAAACACCCATCTAGCAGGAAAAAGAACCAGCTAATACACTCAGAGCAGCAGCACACTCACACATATAGAAGTTAAGTAAAAACTTCACATATCAGCACACACAGAGAAGTTAAATAAAAACTTCTAATAGCAGCACACATAGACACACTCACACTCATAGAAGTGGAACATCAGCTGCAGCACAACCTCTGGAATTAGAGGCTCTTGAATATCTGTCTTGAATATCTGTTTAGCAAAACAATCTGTTGTCCTGGGGCATCACAGGTGTTACTCCCCCTTTTTGTCAAAAATGTTGCCAAAACAACACTTTAAATTACAGACCAAAATAAACAGAATTACACACAAATGACAGAATTACAGACTTGATTTTACTTCACAGTTTCAATCAAGAATATCCCCTCTTGATCATGCATTACAGCTTTGATCAAGACAACACCCACTTGATCTTGCTTCACAGCTTTGATCAAGTAGTTACACACTCTTGCTTTACAGCAGTACACCCATATCAGATGCCATGACTTTGAGTCTGACATCTTGAACCACTCCTGCATGAACACTTTCTTGAAGTCCAGTAGGCACATAGGTTGTCCTATGTTAGGATATCCCCTTAACATCTTGTTACCACACTTGCAGCAAGTAACATAGCTGTGAATTGTTGTCCAGTCATAGCACACTTTCAACTGTTTAATAGGTTGAGATATTAAACAATACATCCCAAACATCATTGGTTGCTATAAGTCCTCAGAAAGGCATATTCCCAGTTTTCCCCTTAGATTTTCAAACTGAGTAGCATCCAGAGCCTTTGTAAATATGTCAGCCAGTTGTAGTTCAGTGGCTATATGTTCCAAGGTAATCACTTTGTCTTCTACCAGATCTCTGATGAAGTGATGTCTAATGTCAATATGTTTGGTCCTGCTGTGTTGGATGGGATTCTTGGAAATATTGATGGCACTGAGATTGTCACAGAACAATGTCATGACATTTTGAGAGACATTGTACTCAGTAAGCATCTGTTTCATCCATACCAGTTGGGAACAACTGCTTCCAGCCGCTATGTATTCAGCCTCTGCAGTGGACAGAGATACACAGTTCTGCTTCTTGCTGAACCATGATATGAGATTGTTTCCCAAGAAGAAACATCCTCCTGATGTGCTTTTTCTGTCATCAGCACTCCCAGCCCAGTCAGCATCACAATACCCAAATAGGACAGGCTTAGAGCCATGAGAGTATAGCATACCATAGTCACAAGTCCCATTGACATACTTGAGAATCCTCTTAACTTGATTTAAGTGGCTCACTTTGGGTTCTGCTTGGTATCTAGCACACACTCCAACTACATAGGAAATATCAGGTCTACTGGCAGTTAGATATAGTAGACTACCTATCATGCTTCTATACAAGCATTGATCAACACTGGGACTTCCATCATCTTTGTTTAACTTCAAATAAGTAGGTGCAGGAGTTCTTTTGTGCCTAGCATTATCCATACCAAACTTCTTAACTATGTTTTTGGCATACTTGCTTTGGGAGAGAAACATAGAATCCTCCATTTGGTTGACTTTCATTCCAAGAAAATAAGTCAGTTCCCCAACCAGACTCATTTCAAACTCAGATTGCATCTGGTGAACAAAATGTTTCACCATTTTCTCTGACATTCCACCAAAGACAATGTCATCCACATAAATTTGGGCAATCATGATTTTGCCATCTTCATCCTTCATAAACAAGGTCTTACCTATCCCACCTTTTCTGTACCCGTGAGAGGTCAGAAATTCAGTCAACCTTTCATACCAAGCTCTAGGTGCTTGCTTCAACCCATACAAGGCTTTCCTCAACTTGTACACATGTTTAGGTTGGTTAGGATCACAGAACCCTTAGGGTTGTTCTACATAGACTTCTTCATTTAAGTAGCCATTTAAAAATGCACTCTTCACATCCATTTGGAACAATTTGAACTTCAGAATGCAAGCCACACCTAACAGCAGTCTGATTGACTAAAGTCTAGCAAGAGGTGCAAATGTCTCATCAAAATCAACCCCTTCAACTTGAGTGTATCCTTGAGCAACTAGTCTTGCTTTATTCCTAGTGGTTACTCCTTTCTCATCAGACTTGTTCTTGTAAACCCACTTGGTACCAATGATGTTAGTCCCTTCAGGTCGTGGAACTAGCTCCCATACTTCATTCCTTTTAAACTGCTCCAGTTCATCTTGCATGGCATTGATCCAATATTCATCAGTCAGGGCTTCTTTCACATTTTTTGGTTCAACCTTGGATACAAAACAGGAATTTGAGCTAATTTCCCTTGACCTGGTAGTCACACCACTATTGGCATCCCCTATGATAAGATCCTTAGGATGGTCTTTCTGAATTCTGATAGATGGCGCTTTGGTGGATGCATCTACCTCACCTTCAGGAGGAGTCTCCTGTACTTCTTCAGACTTGACTGATATGTCTGTTGAAGTATCGAGGAATGTTCCAACATCCTCTATGACATTGATTCCTTCCTCTTTCTCATCCATAATAACATTTATGGATTCCATCAGGACATTGGTCCTGTAGTTGAACACTCTGTAGGCTCTGCTGTTAGTTGAGTATCCTAGGAATATACCCTCATCACTTTTGGGATCCATTTTCCTTCTCTGTTCACGATCTGTAAGAATGTAACATTTACTTCCAAAGATATGAAAGTACTTCACAGTGGGCTTTCTACCTTTCCATATTTCATACAGAGTGGAAGAGGTTCCTTTTCTCAAGGTAACTCTATTGTGAACATAGCAGGTTGTATTCATCGCTTCGGCCCAAAAGTACATAGGAAGCTTCTTTGCATGAATCATTGCCCTGGCAGATTCTTGAATAGTTCTGTTTTTCCTTTCAACTATTCCATTTTGCTGAGGAGTGATAGGAGAGGAAAACTCATGACTTATCCCTTCAGACGAGCAAAACTCATCAAACTTGGAATTCTTAAACTCCGTCCCATGGTCACTCCTAATTCGGACAACATAACTGTCCTTTTCCCTTTGAAGTCTGATGCACAGTTCTTTGAAGACATCAAATGCATCTGACTTTTCTCTGATGAAGCTTATCCAAGTGTATCTGGAATGGTCATCAACAACCACATAGGCATACATCTTTCCACCCAGACTCTCAACCTTCATAGGTCCCATTAAGTCCATGTGCAAAAGTTCCAGAGTTTTGGATGTGGTAGGATGTCCCAGCTTAGGGTGTGACATCTTGGTTTGCTTGCCGACCTGGCATTCTCCACAGACTCTTCCTTCATCAATAAGCAGCTTTGGGATTCCTCTAACTGCTTCCTTGGATATGATCTTTTTCATTCCCCTTAAGTGGAGATGACCAAGACGTCTATGCCACAACTTCACCTCCTGTTCTTCCTTGGCTGAGGAGCAAATTGTGGAGAAATTTGAGAACTTAGGTTCCCACAGATAATAGTTATCTTTGGATCTGGATCCTCTCATAACTTCCTGATTGTCTCCATTTGTCACAACACATAGCTCCTTAGTAAACTGAACATAGAACCCTTGATCACACAGCTGGCTTATGCTGATGAGGTTGGCAGTTAGTCCTTTTACTAACAGCATATTGTTCAGTCCTGGAACTCCAGAGCTGTCCAGCTTACCCATACCTTTGATTTTTCCTTTAGCACCATCACCAAAGGTCACATAACTGGTAGTGTGAGGTTGTATATCTACCAATAAATTCTCCATACCAGTCATATGTCTTGAGCAGCCACTGTCAAAGTACCAGTATTCTCTGGTAGATGCTCTTAGAGCTGTGTGAGCTAGCCTAGCATACCATTGTCGTTTCTTGCTGGGGGCATTATGCTTATATGCCTTATGCTTAGGTCTGACATGAGGGGTTTGGTTAGGATAACCATGCAGCCTGTAGCAGAAGGCTTTTATATGACCAAACCTACCATAGTAGTGACACCTCCATCTCTGAAATTTCTTCCTCTGATGGTTGCTCATCCTAGTTCCCTGATGTTGAGACATTGGGTGTGACCTCCGCTTGAATTTCTGAACTTCAACCTTTGAGCGTTTGAGTTCAGCAGAGGATTTTTTCACAAAGCCTAAACCAGACATGGTTCCAGACTTTTGTCCCACCTTTAGGATCTCTTCCAAGGTGTCTGTTCCTTTATTTAGCATTCTGATGGATTTTGTCATTTGATCTAGCTTGGAGCTTAGCAAGGTTATCTCACCATTTAGACCATCTATGACTGTCAGATGCCTCTGCTTCTCATCCTCCAGCTCCTTGATGAGTTTCTTCTGTTTTTCTCCTTGTACACGCACTTCTGCACTTGTGACACATAGCTCCTTATACGATGTAGCAAGTTCATCAAAGGTCAGTTCATCTGCACTTGAGTCATCATCAGTGGCACAGACACTAGTTAGTGCAGTGACATGTTTAGCAGATTCTCCTTCAGATTCACTCTCAGAATCTCCTTCAGACCATGTGACAGATAGCCCCTTCTTTTGCATCTTGAGGTAAGTAGGACATTCAACTCTAACGTGTCCAAAACCTTCACATCCATGGCACTGGATTCCCTTGCCTTGGTTGAACTTTTATTTAGAAGTTGATCTTTTCCTGATGTCAGACGAAATGTTCTTGACATTTGGTCTCCCTTTTTGATCAATCTTCTTCACGAACTTGTTGAACTGTCTCCCAAGCATGGCTATGGCTTATGATATGCTTTCATCACCTCCAGTACATCCTGCTTCTGAGTCCTCTTCAGTATTTGATACAAAAGCTACGCTTTTGTTCTTCCTTTCAACATTCTCACACAGGCCCATTTCAAAGGTTTGGAGAGAACCAATGAGCTCATCCACCTTCATATTGCAGATCTCCTGAGCCTCTTCTATAGCAGTAACCTTCATGGCAAATCTCTTAGGTAATGACCTGAGAATCTTTCTTACAAGTTTCTCTTCAGCCATTTTCTCACCTAAGCCACCAGAGGTGTTTGCAATTTCAAGAATATTCATGTGGAAGTCATGAATATTCTCATCTTCTTTCATCCTCAGATTTTCAAACTTGGTGGTCAGCATCTGAAGTTTAGACATCCTCACCTTGGAGGTACCTTCATGAGTTATCTTGAGGGTATCCCAGACTTCCTTAGCCAGCTCACAGTGATGCACCAGTCTGAAGATGTTCTTACTTATTCCATTGAACAATGCATTCAAGGCCTTAGAATTTCCAAGGGCTAATGCCTCTTGCTCCCTGTCCCACTCTTCTTCGGGAATTTGCACACTGACTCCATCTTCACCTGTCTTCGTTGGATGTTCCCATCCTTTGTTGACAGCTCTCCAGACTTTGCTATCTAGAGACCTCAAGAAGGCTATCATACGAGGCTTCCAGTTATCATAGTTAGACCCATCCAGCATGGGTGGTCTATTTGAGTATCCTACATCCTTGTCCATGGTACTAGAAAGTAACTTCCCTAGATCTCACCCAGAAATTAACAGGCAGGGTGCCTGCTCTGATCCCAATTGAAATTCTAGTTAACAGACTTTCGATGTCACACGGGATGTTATGACATCCAATTCTGCGCAGACAATAATTATGCAGAACTTAAAAAGTAAGTGCAGTAAATAACACAAGGAATTATTTACCCAGTTCTGCCCAACGTGACCTACGTCTGGGGGCTACCAAGCCAGGGAGGAAATCCACTATTAGTAGTATTAATTCAGGCCTTAAACCAACTGTTTAACCCTATCACTTAATACCTACCCAATGCAATTTCAATCTTACACTAAGATCAGAGTTCCTACTCACTCCCCCTCAATCACCTCAGTGATTACAACCTTTAATTAAGATTAAAAATAATTATGAAGTCACACTTCAAACAACTCTTGATTGTGCTTAACAGCTTTAATCAAGATACACAGCACTCACGCTTAAAAGCTTAGAGTGACACAACACTTACAACTCAATGAACACCCTAGTCCAATGCAATCATCTAGGTGATAATTGCTTGGCTCACAAGATACACCCAATACAAGACACACAAAAATACAGCAGTGAAGTATGATGGACTACTAAAATCTTCACGCCTAAAATCCCCGAATTCTGAATGAAGGATAGCCATCCTTTTATATTACAGCACTTGGGCCTTGTACTTGTATTTCCTGAAATTAAGGTCACGCAAGTTAACCTAATTTCCACATCTTAGGGTACTAACAAATAGGCTATTTGTTAGGTTCATTAATTGTAGCTTAGTTGTTAGTTTCCTAGATTTTAGCTCAGCTGTTGAATTCCTGAAGAATAGCCTGAGAAAAATGTTGAAACAGAAAAACTAAACAACCTACAATTTAGCATATGCTGTCAGGAATGAATGTCACAACATTCAGTTTGACTTCCACATCATAGACCATATGCTAAGTCTGTTTTTCCTGAAAACAGACTGTACAGAATGCTGTACTGTACAGGACCACTTAGTTCATACTTCAGTATCAGCTTACATTAATAAATGTCACAATATCCAATTTGACATTTACACATAAGGCCTTATGCCATGGTCTGTTGTTCTCCTGAAGAACAGACTGAGATACATACTGAAATGTAGCAGAAAACCAACCTGCCTATTATTCAGTATATGCTGTCAATAATGAATGTCATATCATCCAGTTTGACATTCAGACAGCAGGCCTTGTGCCAGGTCTGTTATTCATTTGATAAACAGACTGACAATAAATATTGAGTTATAAAAGAACACCAACTGTTCTATTCCTCAGTATCTACTTACATGGATGAATGTCATAACATCTAGTTTGACATTCAGTAAGTCCTGTATTAGCTAAATCTGCAGCATACTACTCAAGTATGTCATTACATCAGTCAAGACATCAGAGTACAGTTAGATGATCTAACATACAATGCAGTCAAACAAACATCTCTACAGCATGTCATGACATCAGTCAAGATATTAGAATCCAGCTAGTGTTTTACCATAAAATGCAGCCAATCAAACATCTACACCTAGTAACATGGTTCGCATAGGGAGGTAGCAGTAAATTTTCATAGAGGCCTCCACTAAATTACTTAAGAACGACAGCATCGGCAGCAGGTGTATCAACCTGGACTGGTGGGGCTTCTAAGTCAACAACATGTGATACCTGCCTCCGGGAAAGCGAAGCCATAGACACTTGAACGCCAGAAGATGATGTTTCTGCATCAAATGAACGGGTACCAACTGGTAGTTGCGATGGTCAAACTCTTCCCCTGTGAACAGATGCATGATGGACGCTCTACCGTGTCTCAATCGTTATTGGTTGTCAGTAGGGCTGGAAATGAGTCGAGTCGAGTCGAACCCGTCGTCAGCTCGACTCGACTCGATAAGAATTGGTTTAGCTCGAAACTCGACTCGAGTTCGACACGAACTTTTTTTTAAGCTCGAACTCGACTCGTTTTAAGTTCTTGAACAACTCGGTTCAACTCGTTAGGTTCAGTTTGTTTACTTCACGGACTAAAAAGTCATTTTTTTAAGTTTACATTTTTTTATTATATTTGACATTTTAAATTATTCTTTTTAAAGGGAAAATATTAAAACAAAATAAAGCTTTCAAGAGATAAATTTAAAATCTAATTCAAAAACTATTCTTTTTTAGTTTAAGTTTGTCTCAAAAACTATTACAAATATAATAAAATAGTACAACAAAAACTATTAGAAATTGATACATTCCCATCACAAAATGATTATTCAACTTCAATCTTCATTACACCAACTGTCAACTGATTTACTGTCATAGCTAGTAAGGAAAAGGATAACCTGCAAGATGGAAGGGGATAATTTTTAAGCCAATTAAATTCATATATTAGAATACCAACACAACATGATCATGGTATGCTATGCTAAATCAATTACTTCTATAAATAAATTCATTTTAAATATATCACAAATAGCAGTACCTTTAAAATATATCACAAATATCAGTACTTCATATATCACAAATAGCAGTACCTTAAATCAATTCTTTTTAAATTCGTGAAATTTCTAGATTTATGTTACAACATTGGTATGGTTTGAACACCATATTAAAGCTCACAAATTAATATACATTGCAGCTACCTTTTAAATATATCACAATTAACACAATACTAGTTCCTCATATATAACAAATAGCAGTACTTTAAATGATTAATTCTTTTTAAATTCATGAAATTTCTAGATTTATGTTACAACACTGGTATGGTTTAAACACCCTATTAATTGTATGAGATGCTAACAACTAACAAGTAATAAAGACTAAATACATAGTTAATTATACAACAATCTCACTCACCTGCATTGATAGCTCTCTATTTATCATCAAGGGAGTAATGTAATTTCTGTTTGCACTTGCTCCACCTATTAATAAAAAGAAGAATTTAGTTTTAAAAATTATCAATGCTATTTTTAAAAGTTTATATTATACTTAATAATCAAAAGAGAGCATATTACCTTAGGTTTGTTCCTAATTCCATGCAATATTCGAAGCCAATCACCACTACAAATTAAAGCTTCGACAGTAGATGAACTTAAAGAAGCTCGAAATGAATCGATAACCCTCCCTCTGGCGCTAAAGGTTGACTCTGAAGCCACAGTAGATATTGGAATGGCAAGAACATCTGCTTCCATATGGGACAACACTCTATATTTTCCACAATTCAATTTCCACCATTCCAAGGCACAAAATGACATATGGTCGTTATCTTTAGGTTTGTAAGTTGGCTCATTATAATACTCTTCAATTTCAGATTTTACAGCAGGAATTGCTTGTTGCTCTTCGACATAATTCATTAACAATGACCACCCTGAGGATTTTTGTGACTCCAAAATAAGCCCATTTTGATCAACACCACTTCTACTAGATCCTTCTTCACTATGCTCACTAAGTATATCAGCATACTCTTTGTACATATCATCAAGCGCGATACGCACATTTTCTATATTTTTTCTAGCTTCAACTTTCGGATAAATTAAGGGAAACACATGTTAACACCCATCATTTTGATCCTAGGGTCCAAAATAGAAGCAAGCGACATAACAAGATTACATTGGCTCCAATATTTGTCAAATTTTCCCTTCATCGCTTTTGCCATTTCTTTCATAAAATCATATTCATCTTGGATAGCTTGATCTAAAACTAGTTTGATTCGAAATACCTCAGCAAGATATAAGTTAGCAGTTGGATATTCACTACCTGAAATAATATTTGTAACAACATTAAATACCTCTAGCAACTTGGAAACTTTTTCAACCTTTTCCCAATCATCATCATCTGGAAGAGTTGTATAGCTTGGTTCTCGATCTTGAAAATGAGGAAAGACTTCTTTGAACTGCATTGCAACTAATAACATTTGATAGGTGGAGTTCCAACGAGTAGGGCAATCAAGAATTAATTTTTTACCACCAAGCTTTAGTTGTTGAACTATTTGTGAGAATGTTTGCAACCTTGCTTCAGACTGATTGATGAACTTCACACTTTCACGCACGTCTTCAACTATTTTTGCTATTTTCCCAATACCATCTTGAACAAGCAAATTTAGTATATGCGCACAATAACGCGCATGAAATAACTTTCCATCTAACACTAATTTCTGGTGCCTTAAAATCAGAACTTTTAACTCTTTCAAACATCTATCGTTGTAATGTGCATTATCCACTGATACACTAAATATTTTATTTTCAATACCCCAATCTTTAAGACATTTGAAGATAGCATCAGCAATATCAACACCACGCCGAGGAGGAGGAACAAGAACAAAACTAAGAATGTGTTTCTACAAAACCCAGTCAGCATCAATGAAATGGCCAGTTAACACCATGTATTCTATCTTCTGATTTTGTGACTTCCATAAATCAGTGGTCAAACAAATCTTATTTACTGTCCTTAAAGTAGACTTCAACTTTTTTCTTTCAGCTTCATAAACAGCAATACGATCATTCTTCAATGTCTTCCGACTAATTTTCTCATATGAAATATTAGAACACTTCATCATAAAATGAAAACCTTCTTCCTCAACAATACTAAATGCATGTTCATGCATCATAATCCAATGTGCGGTGGCTTCTCGATGTCTTTCATGGTCATATTTACCTCCTGAATTCATTAGTAGTGGTCCAGAAAGCTTCTCATCAATCTTGCTTTTTGCTGGCTTAAAGTTTAATTTTTTTTGTTGTGCTACTAGCTTCTTGTAACCATGACATGTTTGTTTTAAATGCCTCATCAAATGACTGGTTGATCCACTAGCAACAACAGAATAATTGTTTTTACAGTGTATACATTGCCATTTTTTTCCATTCTTTAATTCTACTTTTTTGAAGTGATCCCAAACTAGAGAAGTTTTCTTCCTCTTGGACTTTTGAATAACAATGTCACTGCTCTCAACATTTTCTTCATTCACAACTTCATTTGCCGGTGTTGATTCATTTGTTAGTGGTTCTTCATTAGTATTTGCATTTAAATCAATGATAGGATTCAATACATTTAAACACTCTTCTCCATCTTTTGGTGGTGATTGTGAATCTCTCAATGATTCAAGTGAGGTACTGTATGACATATCTACAATAGAAAAATAAATAAAACCACAAGTTCCATTAAAAAAATCATTAAAATTTTTAAATAGAACATAATAAAAAAATTCTCATAACAGAGTTATATATTTAGTTCAAACCAAGAAAAATAGATTCAGAAAGAACATATACAAAACAAAGAAAATAAATAAAATCCTCATAAGATAGTGTCATGCCCCGATTTTGATCCTGAATTTTTTTCATGTTTTCATTTTATTTGGCACTTGGCCTAAAGTTCATTTGCATACATTCGTGAACAAAGGCAACCATTAACCTCCAAATCCTTAATCATGTATCCATAATCATTTCATCATTTTCAAATTAATTCTAGGAGTAGCAAACTAAGTTCAATTTCATTTTGATCCAAAATTGGCTTTAGAGATTCAAAGTGATTTTAAGGATTAGATTAATTTTGGAAATTATCTCAATACCTTTTGTCAATTTAATTTTAGAAGTTTCAATTAATTAGTCATGGTTGTATTATTTGTTGGTAGGCCATTTAACCACTTTTTTTTATCATAAAAAATTTCTGCATGAGTTTACAAATTTCAGCCCATATCCAAATTCCTTAAACCCACAATTAAATCCATTTTCCCAATCCAATAACCCAACTCTATTTTTAAGTCCATTTTTGTTTCAAACTATAGCCAAAATCCACATCCATTTTCATTATCCATTTGGAACCAATTTAAACCATATTCATACATACATGTTTCTCCCAAATGCACGTCTATTTTTACAACAGTAAACCATATTTCACCAAGTAAAAGCATCCTAATTACAAACCGTGACTCATTCAAACCAAAGCCATTGCTTCATTTCACGGACCTTTGATTACAATGTTTGAAACGAAATGCAAAATTCAAACCAACACATTCACATTTCAAAGCTGCTACAACCTTGGGCAATTCCCGAAATTACAGCGGATTCTCATTTGTTACATCCAATTTTCAAATTCACAAAATAGAACCTTCATGACAATACAACACAAAAAGCTAACACAAATAATCCTAGTTACTAATCCTAACCATGGCCATGCTCAAAAAGCCGTTTACAAGCCAAACCAAGCATGCACAGCTAATTATATTTGGGGCTGAAATGAATTTGGTGTTAAAAACAGTTGTTGTTGATATGTATTCAAAATGCAGAAGGATGGAAGATGTTATTAAGGTCTCCAATTTGACACCTGAATACGATGTGTGCTTATGGACCACCGTTATCTCTGGATTTGATCAAAATTTGCAGGAAAGGCACTGGTTGATATGTACATGAAATGCTCTTGCAGCACTTCAAATGTTGTGAAAGCTTTTAGAGGGACAGCATCACCAAATGTCATCTCTTGGACTTCTTTGACTGCTGGTTTTACAGAAAATGGATTAGAAGAATCTTTCCAGTTGTTTGCTGAGATGCGAGCAGCAGGAGTACAACCGAATTCCTTTACACTATCTACCATTCTTGGAGATTGCAATAAAATGAGGTATGTTGCTCCAACTATGATGCTCCACGGACATATAAGAAAAACAAAATCAGCAAGCGACCAGAGTCACAGTCAAGTGTTGATCCCATTACAGGAAAGAAGATACCGAAAAGTTTTGTTTTTGCACAAGGGAAGTTACCTGTTTCCTCTTAAACAACTTCAATAAGACCAGAAATGAAGATTGGTTTCCTTGGTTGTTGTGGAACGAAAGTAGATTCTATTGATCATTACACCACTGAAATTGACAAGCTATCAAAAGAAATAGATTTAGAGAGGGATAAGGTCACCAATGATCCCAAGTCCACCAACTGCTGGCAATAGCTTCTCTCCATCCAACGATAAGATCATTACTGGTGCTGGCCTTATTATCATGTATCCAATTTGCTGGAACTTGACATCCTTGAACTGGAGCTATGCCTTGTCACGCCTAAAACGTCATCACAGTAGTGACAGCAGGACCCTACACCAATGGCCAGTATTATCATACGACTGTTGCAGTATAAAAACCAAAACGGTAACTGAAGTTGGATTAAAACGCAGAGCAACGTCCAAAGCAACACAACTGTAACCCTGCAAAGATCAAACCAAATCACGACAGTCAATACCCCAAAACCAAAGGAAAAATCAAAAGGAGATGTTGCATGTGGTTCATATCAGGTTGCAGTTTTGGTTTCCAAAGCAGCATTCCAATTCATCCAAGGCGCTTCACCAAGTTCCTACAACAGATTATGCAATGCTGAGTAACCTACGGGTGGGCGTTAACAGCACGGTCAAGTCGGCCTATGCATCCATAACAGCTGCATTTTGCATTCCTGCATTGAAAAAATTGATCAGGATAATTTGAAAATCCAAATTGTGGTTACAACAGGAGGTACCAGTCTAAAAGAGGACATAATGCACTTACATCAACCAGTTCATCTGCTTGTCGGTACCGCAGGGAGGATACCGGATCTTACTAAGAAGGGTGTTTGCATTCTTAAGCATTGCTCGATGTTGGTTTTGTACGAAGCTGATAAGCTTCTCTCCCCAGAGTTCCAGCCTTTGATTCAGGAACTGAGCCATTTTTCTTCCAACAAACCTCCTACACGATATTAACCACAACAATATCAGCAGCTACGATGAAACAAGAAAGTTCGTTTTTGCAAGAGAAATTCACTGCAGTGAAAACATTAATTAGTCAAAGCTGTTAAGATTTCAAAAAAATATCCCAAAATGGGATAGAGACAAAAATGAAGAAGAAAGCACGAGCTCAGAATATCATTTTCGGGTTTAGCATTAAACAGGGCAATTCGTTTCTGAGTACATCCAAAGTAATTTGCAGGGATGCTCCTTTGAACACCAAAGACACCATTTGAAACCCTAATCAGCAGAACATAAATAGAGGAAGACAATCAGAAGAGAGGGGACGAAAAAAACTTGGAGGCGAAAAAACCCTAAGAAAATTAACGGCGAAAAGGTTTCAAAGACGAAAACCCTAAATACCAAATCAAAAAGCCAGTATTGGAAGAGAGGAGGAGGAAGATTTAAGCTCACCTGATTCGTCGTCGTCATCGAAGGTGAGATTTCCGCTTGATGTCTTTTTTTGAAACCGTGGATTTACGCTCTTTGGTTAACGTTTGAGCATCTGAGTTTGAGTGAGTGAGGTTGAGAGCGATTGAGCGAGCTTTGCTGAGAGTGATTGAAAGGGATTCGTGAGATTGTAAGAGACGAGTTTGTGAGAGGAGTTCGTGAGAGAGTGAGAGAGATGGGTGAACGTTGATGAGCATCTGAGTTTGAGTGAGCAAGGTTGAGCGATTAGTGAGTGTCTGAGTCGGAGTGAGTGAAGTTTGGGGATATCGTGAGAGCGTCGAGAGATTGAGAGAAGAGAGATTGAGAGCGAGTACGCGTTTGGGGAGAGAACAAAGACGATGGTCTGTTCTTTGTTTCCATTTCTTTTTCTTTTTTTTAATTTATTTTTAAACAAAGATAAGCATTGAAACCATAAAAAAATTTATGTTTTTAAACTTTCTAAGTTTTCATTTTTAACTTCCTAAGTTTAATAAATATTTTCTCATTTTCAATTCATATGCCATTGAGAAACCCAACAGCCAGGCGGCTGGGTTTTTTGTTGGTAAACCAACAGACCTTCATTATTGTTATTTTAGTTCCTTTTTATTTTTATTCCAATCTAGTCTGGTTTATATGTTTATGCTGTTATTTAAATGACAACTAATGATAAATGATCTAGTGGAGAGGGGGGTGGTTTCTATGGTCTTTAGTGGAGTGGGTTCGATACCCATGTGTAGTATTTTATTTCTTTTAACATTTTTTAATGTTTATGCTTTATTATATTCATAGTTTCATTATCATAACACAAATTTGATTCCTTTTAATTTTATCATCCATTCAAAGTTGTTTTAAACTATTAAGATCACACTTTTCTCGATTCAATGTCGAGCCCATTTCCATACCCTTGTAAGTCGATTGCTTTTAAGCATCGCCATCAACCTCACATGGCTTACTCTTGGGCCTTCTTACAATGAAGTCTTAAGCAACATCAACTTAACTTTCAATAATTTCAAACCTCGGTACTTTAATTGTTTTAATTTAATATTCAAAATCATTTTCTTAATAAAGTTGGAAGAAAAAGATTACCTGGATGGAATGTCCAGTCGTAATCCCGAATATTAGGCCCAAGCTGTAAGAGATTGCAAGCCATAAATATTCGTCTTCTCTTTAACACTCCAATATTCAAAATCATTTTCTAAATAAAAGTTGGAAGAAAAAGGTTACCTGGATGGAATGTCCAGTCGTAATCCTGAATATTAGGCTCAAGCTGTAAGAGCTTGCAAGCCGTTAATATTCGTCTTCTCTTTAACACTCCAATATTCAAAATCATTTTCTAAATAAAAGTTGGAAGAAAAAGGTTACCTGGATGGAATGTCCAGTCGTAATCCCGAATATTAGGCTCAAGTTGTAAGAGCTTGCAAGCCATAAATATTCGTCTTCTCTCCAAAATAGTTATGAATATCTAAACCATTTTCTTAATAAAGTTGGAAGAAAAAGATTACCTGGATGGAATGTCCAGTCGTAATCCCGAATATTAGGCTCAAGCTGTAAGAGCTTGCAAGCCATAAATATTCATCTTCCCTCCAAAACATTCATAAATATTCGAATCATTTTCTTAGCAATATTGGAAAGAAACAGACTGCCTGGGTGGAATGTCCAGACGTAGTCCCGAGTATTAGACCCAAGCTGTAAGAGCTTGTAGGTCACAAGTACTTGTCTTTCAAACTTCAAAATACCTAATTCCTACCTTAATACTTTTTCAATAAAGATGGAAATGGAACATGGTGTATACCGTGCACTCCTAAGACTAGGATTCGAGATGTATATCTCGCCCATCCAAGCTCTCGCCATCACTCAAAATACATCCAACCAATCAAACTCTTTTTTTGCCACCGTGCGATTAATCGAAAACCTTTTTCATAAATGAAAGATATATTGTCTTAAGTGATACAAAACAATGTTTCGGCCACGATTGTTGAGTAGAGATAAATGACGCTTTTCCGAATGTAGATTTATAAATCCGTTCGATGTGTGGTATGCGTCCACTCCTCATCTGTTTTGGATAAAATAATGTTTTCGTTGATTAATACAATATGGCTTTCGCTAAAATTGACCAACAAACAAACATTTTTCTACCCAGAACTACGTAAGCCTTGATTTCTCTTTTGAGATACGTAGGAGCAGGATTTTTAAATCTTGTCAGGTCCACTAATAAAAAACTTAGGTTTAGTCCTTCGTCAAAAATCCAAAAAACATTCTCTTCTCATCCTTTGTTTCTTTCCCACTTAATAACTTAAAGCCTAACATTTCAAACTAACATTAACGCACACAACTGACCTAATGGTTCCCGTTGAGTACAACGGACGTAAGGGGTGCTAATACCTTCCCCTTGCGTAATCGACTCCCGAACCCTAATTTGGTTGCGATGACCATATCTTATCCTTTCTTTTAGGGGTTTTATCGATATTTTCCCTTTCCCATTTTTGGGAATAAATAAAGTTCGGTGGCGACTCTGTTCAGTCCATCATTGCGAGCGTGCGATCGCGCTTCGCTTTGAAGTCGTATCCCCATTTTTTTGAGGTGCGACAGATGGAGACTCTGCTGGGGACTACAATCCCTAAGTGAGTGAAACCTAGTTAGGTCGTTTGTGTGCCTTTGTTTGTTTACCTATGTGGCTTTTCTTTATTGTTTTTACTATCTCTATTGTCATATTGATATGAATCTTTTGTATTGGTTCGATTATGGTTTGGTACTTGGTTACTCTGATTGCAAACCTTGTGGGAAAGACTTTTTACCCGAGTCTCGAGTAAAAACATAAGATAGGACGAGGTTGAGTAGTGCGGGTCCGCGAGATGTATTTCTCGTTGGGTCGGTACGAGAACCTTACTTAGAGTAGATTCTTGAGAGGATGTTGTCGCTCGGCAAGTAAGTTGCCGTAAGCTTCGATATTTTCTTTAGGATCCATGACTCTGAGAACCATTTGTAGAACCTTAGTTCTTTGCCCAACTAGGAAAGATGGTTGCGTAGTGTGGGTCTGCGAGATGTATTTCTCGTTGGATCGATGCGAGAACCTCACTTAGAGTAGATTCTTTAGATGGAGTTGATGCCCGGCAAGTAAGTTGCCGCAGGTAGCAAACAGTCTAATGGATCCATGACTCTAGGAACTTTTTCAAAAACCTTAGACCATACCTGGTGAGAACCATGTTTCATACAAAGCAATCAGACTTATCCATGCCTTAAGCCTATTGAACCTATACAAAAAAAAATGCCTTACATTCATACATTGCATCAACATCATAAAAAAGCAAGCTCTTAGTTGTCTCTTATTTGTTTCAGGAATTGAGAACTTGAAAATGACAACTTCAATAAGACACACTTTCACGCTTAAGTACAAGGAACCTAAGTTGGACAGTCTAAAGGGTTTGATCTCTGATTTGTCTCTCAGCAGACGTGATGAGTTCGGAAAAACTATGCGAAAATTTTGAGCCTTCTAAATAAGAAAGTTGACTATGGAATTATCGGCTCTCTGGCACAATATTATGATCCACCTCTGCGTTGTTTCACATTCGCTGATTTCCAGTTAGCTCCTACTTTGGAAGAAGTGGAGAGGATCGTGGGTCTCAAGTTGAAAGATTTTAATCCGTTTCCAAAGCTCGAAGAAGATATGGGCCCAAAGAAGATAACTTCAGCCCTAAGTATCAATGTCCCGACTGTTCGAGACAATTGGGTTGAAAAAGGGGGTTGCAAAGGTTTTGCCGCAATGTTTTTAGAAGATTTAGCCCTGAAGTTCAAGAAAAGTGGAAATTGGAATGCATTCTATGTTGTGTTGGCTTTATTGATCCATGGGATTGTGCTCTTCCCAAATGTTGAAAAATTTGTGGATCAAGTGGCCATAGAAGTCTTTCTCTCTGGCAATCCAGTACCATTTCTCCTAGCTGACGTTTACTATGCCCTTCACGCTCGACATGAAAAGAGGGGTGGAATGTTGTTGTGTTGTGCTCTGTTGCTTTACACTTGGTTCATGCAACACATGCCCGAAGAAGGTCCTTTTGTGGCAAAAGAACTTAAGTCTCCCCAGAAATTAGCTTCTCTCACCGCAAGTTCCATCAAATGGTATATCCGAGAGTGGGAAACCCCAGACATTATAGTCAGCTGTGGGGAATTTCCTAATGTACCGTTGTTGGGTACCAAGGGTTGCATCAACTATAACCCTATGTTATCTCGATTACAACACGGTTACTCCATGGATGGTCCTCCTGACGCAAAGGACTTACAGCCATTTGTGCTCTCTGACATCCAAGCCAGCAATCCTGATGTAAGAGCAGTACGAAAGGCTTGGTTAAAGGTTGTAAGAAAAGGTAAAGAGTTTGGAAAAAGAAACGTTCTTGCCAAAGAACCTTACACGCAATGGGTGAAAGAAAGAGTTGAGAAAATCCAGTTGCCATTTATCCTAAAGGCTCCAGCTTTTCCTAAAACTCCTGAGCCCGAGCCCATACTCCCTGAGGACATGGAGAAACTTGCTACTAAGGTTAAGGAGCTCGAAGTGGAGAATGTTGAATTACGAATTCAGATGAACCGAGTTATCTTGGAAAATCAGAATTTGAAAGAGGAACGTAGGGGAAAAGCCCAAGAACTTGAGGATAGCAACAAGAGAGCCCGGCTATTGGAAGACCAGAAAGATGATCTTGATCATATCCTATTAGGTTCCACATCAGTGATCCGAACCAGGAAGGAAGAGCTCAAGAAAGCTGAGTATAGGATCTGTGAGTTAGGGAGACTGTTGGATAAATCTCTTATGGATAAAAAAGAAATTAAGCTCGACTTTGAGGCACAAATCCGTGACTTGAGGGACGCTCTGAAGAAATGCGAGGAAAATTTGTCTCGCGAGATACTCCAAAAGGAAGAAGCTGAAAGAAACTGTCACCATCTCAGGTACCAGTTGGAAGAAGCTACTAGGAGGTTTGCAGTTTTGGAGAGCCAAGAAGGTGATGCAACCTACTTACTCCTAAAGAATGATTGTGTGTACTGGAAAAGGTTGTATAGAGAGGCTAGAGAAACCTTAGATGAAGATCAAAAGGTCATCCAGAAACTCCAAGAGCTCTATGTTGAATGGAATGGCAAGTTCCGCAACTTAGCTAGGTTTGTTAACCTAAATATGTTGGAACTCCCAGAAAAACTCCAGGAAGCGGATTGGTGTATGTGTCCAGAAAACACACCTCCTCAAGTTTTCAATTTCGTCAAGTTTATCAAGAAAATGATGAATGAGCTCACCACAGATCTGGCTACGATCATAAGAGCTGAGACAGAACTTAAGTTTACTTGTACTTGAATTTGAATTGTTGGTGTTTAAATCTTTTGTATTCGAATCATGTGTACTTGAAGTTAAATCCTTTTGTATTCGAATTTGATTTTGATTAATGGAAGTTGTCATTTTGGGTCTCAATTATTACATGTTGTTCTTATATTCTAACATTGCTGGAATAAATAATAAAGATAACTAAGAGTTTTTGCAAACAAGATGCATCCATACATGCATTCATACATTTTCAAAAAAAAACAGAGTCTCATTCTGTCCTTTCTTCCTCCAGTTTCACGCTGAATTTTCAACACCAGTATAATACTCGTGCCAGAGCAAGACAGAGAATGGCTGAACAAGAACAAGAATTGGAGCGAGTGAGCTCAGAGCTCAAGGACCTACGTGGAAACATGGGTCAGATCATGGAAATATTACAGGTCATCAGGGCAAAGTTAGACACCCAAACGACGGTTGTTTCAGAAATCGTCGGCCCATCGATTGAACCCCAACCTGCGAGGACGGTACCAACAACCTGGCCAACCTATGGTTTACCTCCCAGTTTCACGCCTACGGTGGAAGGCGCCCCTGGTTTTGCATCATCCGCTCAGCAGACTGCTCCTCTACCGACCATCAATGAAAATCATCCAGTGGTTCACACGTTCGCACCTCCTCTCGTTCGTGCACATGTGCAACCCTACTTTGAGGATCAACAACATGCTCCGGACTTTTCAGACGAAGATGAGGAAAGACAGGAAGACATAAGAGGGATGAAGGAGAATTACCAGATGCTTGAGAAGAGATTGAGGGCTATGGAAGGGGACCAAGTTTTTGGTGCTACTGCTAAGGAGATGTGCTTGGTGTCGGGTCTTGTGATTCCTGCGAAGTTCAAGACCCCAGATTTCGATAGGTATGAGGGCCACTCGTGTCCTAAGAGTCACCTTATTATGTACTATCGAAAAATGGCTGCGCATGTGGAGGATGATAAACTCATGATACATTGCTTCCAGGACAGCTTGAGGGGTGCTCCCTCCAAGTGGTACTTAAGCCTTGATCAAAGTAGGATCCGTTGTTTCCAAGACTTATCTGATGCCTTCATCCAACATTACAAGTATAACATGGATATGGCCCCAGATAGGAGACAAATGCTCAGCATGTCCCAGAAAGACAAGGAGTCTTTTAAGGAATACGCACAACGATTGAGGGAAGTAGCCTCGCAAGTCGAACCACCTCTGGCTGAGAAGGAGTTAGCAGATTGGTTCATGGATACAGTCAAACCTGTGTTCTATGAAAGAATGGTGAATAGTGTATCTGCGAGCTTCTCTGACCTGGTCGCAGTGGGCATAAAGGTCGAGTTGGGACTGAAGAATGGAAAGATGATGACTACCTCTGAAACATCTGGTAGTAATGCCAAAAAGTTTCCTGGAGGGTTTCAAAGAAAGAAGGAGGGTGATACAAATACAGTGTCAACCAGTCAAAGGAGGAGTCATTCATGGAAGAAACAACACCAATTTGCTCAACAACAACCGATTTATCCAGTACAATATGTTCAACAACCATATGTGGCAGCAGTCACACCAAATTTTAACCAATCACAAGCTCATGTTTATCAACCCGCTCAACAAGCGCCGATATACCAGCAAGCGCCAGCGCCACCTGCTTATCAACAGCCGAGGGCACAGGCTCCTCGTCCACAAAATCCTCAAAATCAAAATAGGGTACAGAGAGGTAGACTTCCGTTTGCTTCAATCCCTATGACATACACTGAATTGTACCCATCATTACTACAGAAAGGGTTGGTGACTCCCAGATCTTTGGGTCCTCCACCAAATCCTTTACCTCCATGGTACAATCCAGACGCCCATTGTCCTTTCCATGGGGGTGGCCCTGGACATGATTTAGAAGGATGTTATGCTTTAAAGCATATTGTGCGAGACCTGGTTGAGAAGAAGATTCTTTCATTTCGAGACGTCGGACCCAATGTCAAGAGCAACCATTTGCCAGCACATGATGATGTTAATGCTGTCATACCCCAAAATTTGCCCGTTAATATTACAAGGCATTTTTTCAGGACACTCCAACTTATTTTTCAAGGCACTGATCCCAAAAGAACAAAGGCCCAGCACACAGATGGCCAAATCCAGAAAATGGCCCAAACTGGCATGCTCGCTAGGCGAGCAACTCCTTCGCCTAGCGAACCCTTCGCTACAATACTCGCCTAGCGAAGCTTGCGAATACCAGAAAATTCTGGGCTTCATTCTGAGCCCATTAGGTCACAAAAACTATTATAAATACCAAAGACTTCATTCAGAAAGAGGAGGGACGAAGACGGACAGAAACCCTGGCATAGAAACCCTGGAGACTAACTCAGAGAATTCCGAGTAAAGAAACCCTGAAGGCCGCTCATCCGCACCGAAGTTACCGCCGCCCAACTCCATCCGATACCAAGAGTGGTCAGTCCCTTCAACATCGCAGCTCAGTTGCAAACAGGTTTGCGCATCACTACTGTTTTATGCTTTTAATCGGTAATCTCTACATACATAAGGCATCATGATTAAATTTTCGGATATGTAATTTGATTTCACATGTGAATTTAAGTATGCCTGAATATCCTGAATGTTTGTCCATGCTATTCCTGTAATTAAATGCCATAAAGTTCAGGGTTCCGGAGATCATGCTGCTATCAAACTCAAAACCCGTAGCCGCTCGCTAGCACATCGCTAAGCGAGCCTGTAGCGAGCACTCGCTAAGCCTTCACTAGGCGAAGCAGGAGCGAACGGGACAGTGGCTGTTTTGTTTCTTTTCTGTTCTGCCTTATGTTTATCTAATCAAGACTTATTATAATTCTGCATTATTTGGCCTGACTTTATGACTGTTGTGTTTATTTTGTGGTGCAATTTTCAATTGTACCTTATCTCGATGTTCTAACCCGTGTGTTGAATTGTGTAAAGGCTTACATATTCCCGAGGAAACGGCCGGCTAGGTATTCCACTTTATGTGTGGGATACCCTTATGGAGATAGATCCTAATTACTTAACTAATTTTAATGTGGAGATTCATCCTAATTACTTAACTAATTTTAATGTGGAGATTCATCCTAATTGATCATAATGTGGAAATTCATCTTAAATACTTAATTGCAAAATATTGCCTTTGAATACGTGATCTTGGACCTCTCTTTGTTACCCTACGATATTACGGTATTATGGTCATGTCCCGCGAATGTGGGGATGCACTTAGCAAAGGCCCTTCGGTTAAATCATCATAGTCCCTCGAATGTTGCCTTTGTCCCTCGATGACCCTTCGGTATAGCCTACGGTTAAATGATGATCGTCCCTTCGAATGCTAAGGTATCCTTACAAATGTTGCCTTCAATGACCAGTCGATGACCCTACGATGACCCTTTTACATCCAAAGGATAAAACTACTTACTTCTCAATAGTAAGGACAGTTTTACCCTCCTAAGGATAGGAAATGCCCATAAAGACCTTGGGTAGGTATAACTCCTAAATGCTTGCTCACAGCTTAAACTACTTTTCACACCTCACACTTTTCAAAACCTCTATTAGAAAATCACCACTTGGCATACATTCGTACTAGAATCATTGTCAAGTTATATTTTTCTAAACAGCTTTCAAAATTAAACGAGATAAATACTTTGTATACATTCGTACAAGAATCATTACAAAGTTAAACTCTCTTTTCAAACATTTTCTAAACAGCTCTCACACACTTTTTCAGACAAGAAAAACATAAGTGATCAAGCAATCAAGAGCCCATGGATAACCATGGATACAAAGGGTGCTAACACCTTCCCTTTGTATAATGTACCTCCCGAACCCAAAATCTAAATTAAGGTCTTTCCTGTTCTTTTCCACCTTTCCTTATTGGATAAAAGAAAAGTCGGTGGCGACTCTTGCTAACCGCGACATTTGCTTTCCAAAGCAAAAACACATAAAGTCAGTTCACCGTATGACAAATGCCGTCGAGGATGCTTCTGATGTGTGTATAATCAAAAACGTGGAAGATGTTAAAACTCCGCTGCTAGCGCTTCATGCAGGATTGGTGGGGGCTAGATTGATTGACACATGTCACGACAACTGTGAGGAATGTGCCATTCATCCAAAAGGATGTAAAGTGGTACGAAATGACATTCAGAATTTGATGAATCAAGGTGTTTTACAAATTTGTGGTCCAACAATAAATGAGGAAGTTTCAGTCATTGAACCCGTTTTTAATATACCAGAACCGTTTGAGGTAAGTTATCGTAGAAGAGACGTTGTTCATCCGTCACCTGTGGTAGTTTGCATGCCTACCCCATTTCCTTTTGAAAGCACCAAGGCGGTACCCTGGAAGTACGACATAACAGTGGTGGATGGAGTGGTAGATGGAAAACCCAAAATTGCTGAAAGTAAGGAAGTTTTGGAGAATGTTGACACTGACGTCACTAACATCGCAGGGACAAGCAGGATGACCCGCAGTGGTCGGATTTATACTCCCAATTTTAATGTGAACCCTCAAGAGCCAACAAGGGGAGCTGCAAATGTAAATCCTACCCCAGAACATGGAGGGGCACAGCCGGCTGCGCAAACAGATGAAGCAAGTGAGTTCCTAAGGATAATAAAGAAATCTGACTACAAGATAGTTGATCAGTTACATCAAACACCATCAAAAATATCTATCTTGTCGTTGCTTCTGAATTCCGAAGCTCATAGGGAGGCTCTGCTTAAAGTGCTTGCTCAGGCTCATGTTACCCAAGATATAACGGTCGGCCAATTCGGTGGAGTGGTCGCCAATATCACAGCCTGCAACACTCTAAGCTTCAGCAATGAAGAGTTACCCAAGGAGGGGAAGAATCACAACCGCGCTTTGCATGTATCCATAAAGTGCCAAGAAGATGCTCTGGCCAGAGTTTTAGTTGACACTGGATCATCCCTCAATGTCCTACCAAAGAGGGCACTTGCTAAATTGTCTTACCAAGGTTCGGAGTTGAAACCTAGTGCACTTGTGGTGAAAGCATTTGATGGCTCTCGAAGGACACTAGTTGGGGAGGTAGAGCTACCAATACAGATCGGACTGCATGTATTCCCCATCAATTTCCAAGTCATGGACATAAATCCAGCTTATAGCTGCCTTTTGGGACGTCCATGGATACATGCTGCTGGGGCAGTGACTTCTACTCTGCATCAAAAGATGAAGTTCGTTGTCGATAACAAGCTCGTCATTGTCTCAGGTGAAGAAGATTTTATCATCAGTCAACTCTCCTCTTTCCGTTATATTGAGGCCGATGAGGATGCCTTAGAAACCTCTTTTCAAGCACTTGAAATATCCAATGCCACACTTGAAGAAGTTAAGGATCCTGTTGAGAAAACCAGTTTGTCATTCGCCTCTTTGAAGAGCGCAAAATCAGCAATTGAAAGTGGAGGCCCTGCAGGTTGGGGGCAAGTCATCAACGTCAATGAGAAAAATGACCGTTTTGGTTTGGGGTACAAGTCTTCTGCTAATGGAGGAGCCCTGGTCCCTGCAAAGGACCGTGTGCGGAGCATACAAGAGGTTTTCCTGAGCAAAGGATTTATCCATGGAGATCAAGTTGGTGCAGTGGAAGATGACACTGAAGATGGAGAAACACCAAATCTGGTATACCGGTGTGAAGCAGCCCTGACAAATTGGGAAGCAGTTGAGATTCCAGAAGTCTTTCCTGTGTCAAAGTAATTGTTGTTTTCCTTTGTGTTTTTGAAAATCCTTAGCTCTGCCCAAGGCTAATGGGTCATTTGTAGGGCTCCTTTTGAATTTCAAAAAAATCATTATGACAAATAAAGAGCATTTTGTTCAAATTCTTGTTGTTCATTTACTTTGTTTTCTTTCTTTAAAATGGCAATCCTTTCAAAAACTACAAAAATATTTTTTATTTCTTTTGCTTTTTATTTCCATTTTACTAAAAAAAACCATCATTAAAAAACATGCAGAATAATCAATAAACCAGTTGAATTTGATGACCCCACTACTTCCTATAATTTTGAACTCCCCATCTACCAAGCGGAAGAGGATAGTGAGGAATATTGTGATTTCCCTGAAGAATTAGAAAGGATGCTAGAGCACGAGTCAAAGGCCCTTCAGCCGCATCAAGAACCAGTGGAAACAATCAACCTTGGCACCGAGGAAGACAAGAAAGAGGTCAAAGTTGGGACTACACTTGAAGCAAGCATCAAAGAAAGATTGATCAAGTTGCTACATGAATATGTAGATGTATTTGCTTGGTCGTATCAGGATATGCCAGGTTTAGATACTGACATTGTTGTCCACAAGCTACCACTACAGCCAGATTGTCCGCCAGTGAAGCAGAAGCTCCGAAGAGCAAGACCCGACATGGCTCTAAAGATTTGTGACGAGGTGAAACGTCAATTTGATGCCAGTTTTCTAGCAGTTGCAAAGTACCCTCAGTGGGTAGCTAACATAGTACCTGTACCCAAAAAGGATGGCAAGGTCAGGATGTGTGTTGATTATAGGGATTTAAACAAAGCTAGTCCGAAGGACGATTTCCCCCTGCCACATATTGACACTCTGGTAGACAACACTGCTAAGTTCGCAGTCTTTTCCTTTATGGACGGATTCTTGGGTTACAATCAAATTAAGATGGATCCAGAAGACATGGAAAAGACCACATTCATCACCCCTTGGGGAACATTTTGCTACAAGGTAATGCCATTCGGTCTCAAAAATGCTGGGGCAACTTACCAAAGAGCAATGGTCACTCTTTTCCATGACATGATGCACAAGGAAATTGAGGTTTATGTGGATGATATGATTGCTAAATCCTAAAGTGAAGAGGATCACATAGACCACTTGCAAAAGCTATTTGAGCGTCTTCGGAAATTTCGACTACGGCTGAATCCTGCTAAATGCACCTTTGGTGTCCGATCCAGAAAGTTGCTTGGTTTCATTGTCAGTCAACGAGGAATTGAGGTAGATCCAGACAAGGTTAGGGCAATACAAGAAATGCCTGCTCCACGTAAAGAGAAAGAAGTTAGAGGATTCCTGGGACGTTTGAACTACATCTCTAGGTTTATATCTCATATGACTGCTACGTGTGAACCTATATTCAAGTTGCTTAGAAAAGATCAAGCAGTCGAATGGAACTCTGACTGTCAAATGGCTTTTGAGAAAATCGAACAATACCTGCAAGAGCCCCCTATTCTAATTCCACCTATCCAGGGGAAACCACTCTTTATGTACTTAACTGTGCTTGAAAAATCAATGGGATGTGTGTTGGGACAACATGACGAAACCGGTCGAAAGGAACATGCTATCTATTATCTGAGTAAGAGGTTTACCGATTGTGAATCCCGATATTCACTCTTAGAGAAAACTTGTTGCGCTTTAGCATGGGCCGCTCGTCGTCTAAGACAATACATGATTTGCCACACTACTTTGTTGATCTCAAAAATGGATCCAATAAAGTATATCTTTGAAAAGCCTGCTTTAACTGAAAGACTCGCCCGTTGGCAGATGTTACTATCT
Organism: Lathyrus oleraceus; assembly: GCF_024323335.1. Taxonomy (NCBI): domain Eukaryota; kingdom Viridiplantae; phylum Streptophyta; class Magnoliopsida; order Fabales; family Fabaceae; genus Lathyrus; species Lathyrus oleraceus. The sequence continues at coordinate 450,070,862 of NC_066580.1, forward strand.
GAGTATGACATCCAATATGTATCTCAGAAAGCCATTAAAGGAAGTGTGTTGTCTGATTACCTGGCAAACCAGCCCGTTGAAGATTACCCGTCATTGAAGTTTGACTTCCCTGATGAAGACATTATGGTAGTAAAAGATTGTGAAATCCCAGGACTTGATGAAGGACCTGAACCCGGATCTCGGTGGAAGCTCATGTTCGATGGTTCCTCCAATTACATGGGGCATGGCATAGGAGCTGTCCTTTTGAATCCAAATGGTGGATACACTCCTTTCACAGCAAGGTTGTGTTTTGATTGCACAAATAATATAGCAGAATATGAGGCGTGCATCCTAGGCATTGAAGCAGTAATTGATCTCCGAATTAAAATCCTCGAAGTATGTGGAGACTCAGCCTTGGTGATATACCAAGTCAAGGGCGAATGGGAAACCTGTGATACCAAGTTGATCCCGTATCGTGCCTATGTCATGGAATTAATAAAATACTTTGACGAAATCACTTTCCGTCATATCCCGAGAACTGAGAATCAAATTGCTGATGCTTTGGCTATGTTGGCTTCAATGTACCAAGTCAGATTCCATAATGAAGCACCTCTCATTCAGATCGAGCGGAAAGTTGAGCCTGCCTACTGCCAGTCAGTTGAAGAGGAAGCTGATGGTAAACCCTGGTTTCACGACATCAAATGCTTTTTGCAAAATCAAGAATATCCAACAGATGCAACAACCCTTGACAAGAAAACATTGAGGAAGTTAGCATCCAAATTCTTCTTAAGCAATGGTGTGTTGTACAAGAGAAATCACGACATGATTCTGCTCAGATGCGTGAAGCAGACCTGTTGATCAAAGAGATTCATGAAGGATCCTTTAGAACTCATGCCAATGGGCATGCCATGGCCAAAAAGATTTTGAGAGCTGGTTATTACTGGTTGACCATGGAATCCGACTGCTTTAATTATGCTAGAAAATGTCATAAATGTCAAATCTATGCCGACAAGGTACACGTGCCTCCGACCCTGCTAAATGTTTTGACGTCACCTTGGCCTTTCTCAATGTGGGGCATCGACATGATTGGCGCCATCGAGCCTAAAGCTTCCAATGGTCACCGTTTCATCCTGGTTGCCATTGATTACTTTACCAAATGGGTAGAAGCCGCCTCTTACGCTAATGTGACAAAACAAGTGGTTGCACGGTTCCTCAAGAAAGAGATCATCTGCCGTTATGGGATTCCAAACCGGATCATCACAGATAATGGGACGAATCTGAACAATAAGACCATGAAAGAATTATGCGAGAGCTTCAAGATTGAGCACCATAATTCTTCACCCTATCGTCCAAAGATGAATGGCGTTGTTGAAGCCGCTAATAAAAACATCAAGAAAATCCTGCAAAAAATGGTGAAAACCTATAAGGATTGGCATGAAATGCTACCCTTCGCACTGCATGGATACCGGACTTCCGTCCGCACTTCAACAAGGGCAACCCCGTTTTCTCTGGTATATGGGATGGAATCAGTTCTCCCAATTGAAGTAGAGATACCTTCAATGAGAATCTTGATGGAGACCAAGCTAGAAGAGGCTGAGTGGATTCAAAATAGATTTGATCAGTTGAACCTCATAGATGAGAAGTGAATGACTTCTTTGTGCCATGGACAGTTATTCCAGAAACGGCTTAAAAGGGCTTTTGACAAGTACGTGTTCGGGAATTCAGAGAAGGAGACCTCGTGCTTAAGAAGATCTTGCCAATACACAAGGACTCACGTGGGAAGTGGACTCCCAATTATGAAGGCCCATATGTTGTGAAGAAAGCCTTCTTCGGAGGCGCCTTGATTCTCACAACTATGGATGATGAAGAGCTCTCACACCCCGTGAACTCTGATGCAGTTAAAAAATACTATGCCTAATAAAAACCCGCTAAATCGAAAACCTGAAAGGGCGGTTTAGGCAAAAAGGGGTATCCCGGTGGACTGAAAACCCGGAAGGGCGGTCCAGGCAAAGGTTAGGGATGAATAAAAATGGTAGCTCGCTAAGTTGAAAACCTGAAAAGGCGACTTAGGCAAAAACGAGTGTCCCGGTGGATTGAAAACAAACCCGAAAGGGCGATCTAGGCAAAAGTTAGGGGCAAAAGGCATAAACTACATCAGTTGTTACTGATTAACACCGAAGAATTGGGGGTGGAAGATTAATCCAGTCACTCCCCTTAGGAGCAAGGTTTTGGGGGAATCATACCTATTAAGGATGTTAGTGGTCACTGAATTCAATGTAAACCTTTCCTTATTGCCATTTTCCAAAAAAATTGTAACACTCTATGGAGCTACGCCATTTGTGTGCTACCATTCTTGAATAAAATACAAGTTTTCCCAATCATTGTTAATTTGTGTTCATCTACGCTTTTCTTTGTTATGCAAAATGTCATTTATTTGTTAATAATGAAGTTTTGGAACTTGGAAAAAGAATTTGAAACTTAGAACAAAATTACTTTGATATATGTGAAAATCAAAGGAAAATCATTTGTTTCCCCGAAAGGCTCAAGGTTGCATAAATATTCCTGGGTCACCAACAGAAGTCCCCATGGAGTACAACTTATTAATCCTCTAGAAGGATGGACCTTTGGTTGTTTATAACTGTCAATCATGATAGTTTCTCCTCTGGATGCGCCTGTTAATTGTACAGGTATGAGTTATTGGTGTTGAGGAATCAGAATCTCTGTAAACAGTCCCTACAAACTCCCAGTCTGCGCAGTGTCAGCATTCCCATAATCATGATCATTCATATATCATGCATAAAAGGAAATTCAAATCATGCATAGCCGAAATGTACTTCGTGCTCATTTTGCATTGACTCAGGTCTTGTTGTTGATCCTATGATCCTTTGACCTTTGATTCCAGTTTGTATTTGGTGCCCTTAAACCAACATCCGGTCTTCGCAGTCATTTTCAAATCCAATTGTTTGTTCAATACTATTCAGGTCATATATGAACCTGTTGTTGAGCTTTATTCCGGTGTCAGGTCATACTTGAACCTGTTCTGAAGTTTTTTCCTTTTGTTCAATACTATTCAGGTCATATATGAACCTGTTGTTGAGCTTTATTTCGGTGTCAGGTCATACTTGAACCTGTTCTGAAGTTTTTTCCTTTTGTTCAATACTATTCAGGTCATACATGAACCTGTTATTGAGCTTTATTCCGGTGTCAGGTCATACTTGAACCTGTTCTGAAGTTTTTTCCTTTTGTTCAATACTATTCAGGTCATACATGAACCTGTTGTTGAGCTTTATTCCGGTGTCAGGTCATACTTGAACCTGTTCTGAAGTTTTTTCCTTTTGTTCAATACTATTCAGGTCATACATGAACCTGTTGTTGAGCTTTATTCCGGTGTCAGGTCATACTTGAACATGTTCTGAAGTTTTTTCCTTTTGTTCAATACTATTCAGGTCGTACATGAACCTGTTGTTGAGCTTTATTCCGGTGTCAGGTCATACTTGAACCTGTTCTGAAGTTTTTTTTCCTTTTGTTCAATACTATTCAGGTCATATATGAACCTGTTGTTGAGCTTTATTCCGGTGTCAGGTCATATATGAACCTGTTCTGAAGAGTTTTTCCAATTGTTGTTCAATACCATTCAGGTCATATATGAACCTGTTGTTGAACCCTTTATTCCAGTGTCAGGTCAGATACGAACCTGTTCTGAAGAGTCTTTCTCTATGATTGTTTCAGTATTGTCAAATCATATATGAACCTGCTGGTGAGATTTCATTCCAGTATTACCAGATCATATATGAACCTGTTGATACACTCTTCTTGAATTTTTCTGAGTTTGTTAGGTCATACCTGAGCCTGCTGTCAGAACTTCTTGATATTCCCCAGCGTTGTCAGGTCATATATGAACCTGTTGTAGCATCTTTTCCTTTAATCGGGTTTAGTAAGTCATATGTGAACTTACTACCGAAATCCCTTGTATTCTAAGCGTCGTTTATCAAATTTCACTTTGAGTACTCCCCAGTGTGTGTCTGATTCTCCAGCAGGACTGTTTCCCCAGCAAGTTGTTTCTTACCATTTGTCTGTCTTCCTGTGGACCATCAGCATTCCCCACATTTTGGTCTGTCTAGTAGCATCTCCTGTTAAGGGTCCACCATATCCCTAGCAGATAAAAAATCACAAAAAAGAAGAGAATCCTGCATCCATGCATATCATATCATATCATATCATATCATATCATATCATATCATATCATATCATATCATATCATATCACATCATGTCATAGGGATTCAGGATCAAAATCCGGGTCTTCTTAGTATTTAACCATCTCCCACTATGATCATATGAAGAGTGTCCTGCTTCATATTCTCTAGTTGAAGATACTTAAATAGGGGCAACTGTCATACCTCGATTTTGATCCTAAATTTTTTTCTTTTTTTCATTTTATTTGGCACTTGGCCTAAAGTTCATTTGCATACATTCGTGACCAAAGGCAACCATTAACCTCCAAATCCTTAATCATGTATCCATAATCATTTCATCATTTTCAAATTAATTCTAGGAGTAGCAAACTAAGTTCAATTTGATTTTGATCCAAAATTGGCTTTAGAGATTCAAATTGATTTTGAGGATTAGATTAATTTTGGAAATTATCTCAATACCTTTTGTCAATTTAATTTTAGAAGTTTCAATTAATTAGCCATGGTTGTATTATTTGTTGGTAGGCCATTTAACCACCTTTTTTTTATCATAAAAAATTTCTGCATGAGTTTACAAATTTCAGCCCATATCCAAATTCCTTAAACCCACAATTAAATCCATTTTCCCAATCCAATAACCCAACTCTATTTTTAAGTCCATTTTTGTTTCAAACTATAGCCAAAATCCACATCCATTTTCATTATCCATTTGGAACCAATTTAAACCATATTCATACATACATGTTTCTCCCAAATTCACGTCTATTTTTACAACAGTAAACCATATTTCACCAAGTAAAAGCATCCTAATTACAAACCGTGACTCATTCAAACCAAAGCCATTGCTTCATTTCACGGACCTTTGATTACAATGTTTGAAACGAAATGCAAAATTCAAACCAACACATTCACATTTCAAAGCTGTTACAACCTTGGGCAATTCCCGAAATTACAGCGGATTCTCATTTGTTACATCCAATTTTCAAATTCACAAAATAGAACCTTCATGACAATACAACACAAAAAGCTAACACAAATAATCCTAGTTACTAATCCTAACCATGGCCATGCTCAAAAAGCCGTTTACAAGCCAAACCAAGCATGCACAGCTAATTATATTTGGGGCTGAAATGAATTTGGTGTTAAAAACAGCTGTTGTTGATATGTATTCAAAATGCAGAAGGATGGAAGATGTTATTAAGGTCTCCAATTTGACACCTGAATACGATGTGTGCTTATGGACCACCGTTATCTCTGGATTTGATCAAAATTTGCAGGAAAGGCACTGGTTGATATGTACATGAAATGCTCTTGCAGCACTTCAAATGCTGTGAAAGCTTTTAGAGGGACAGCATCACCAAATGTCATCTCTTGGACTTCTTTGACTGCTGGTTTTACCGAAAATGGATTAGAAGAAGAATCTTTCCAGTTGTTTGCTGAGATGCGAGCAGCAGGAGTACAACCGAATTCCTTTACACTGTCTACCATTCTTGGAGCTTGCAATAAAATGAGGTCTGTTGCTCCAACTATGATGCTCCACGGACATATAAGAAAAACAAAAACAGCAAGCGACCAGAGTCACAGTCAAGTGTTGATCCCATTACGGGAAAGAAGATACCGAAAAGTTTTGTTTTTGCACAAGGGAAGTTACCTGTTTCCTCTTAAACAACTTCAATAAGACCAGAAATGAAGATTGGTTTCCTTGGTTGTTGTGGAACGAAAGTAGATTCTATTGATCATTACACCACTGAAATTGACAAGCTGTCAAAAGAAATAGCTTTAGAGAGGGATAAGGTCACCAATGATCCCAAGTCCACCAACTGCTGGCAATAGCTTCTCTCCATCCAACGATAAGATCATTACTGGTGCTGGCCTTATTATCATGTATCCAATTTGCAGGAACTTGACATCCTTGAACTGGAGCTATGCCTTGTCACGCCTAAAACGTCATCACAGTAGTGACAGCAGGACCCTACACCAATGGCCAGTGTTATCATACGACTGTTGCAGTATAAAAACCAAAACGGTAACTGAAGTTGGATTAAAACGCAGAGCAACGTCCAAAGCAACACAACTGTGGCCCTGCAAAGATCAAACCAAATCACGACAGTCAATACCCCAAAACCAAAGGAAAAATCAAAAGGAGATGTTGCATGTGGTTCATATCAGGTTGCAGTTTTGGTTTCCAAAGCAGCATTCCAATTCATCCAAGGCGCTTCACCAAGTTCCTACAACAGATTATGCAATGCTGAGTAACCTACGGGTGGGCGTTAACAGCACGGTCAAGTCGGCCTATGCATCCATAACAGCTGCGTTTTGCATTCCTGCATTGAAAAAATTGATCAGGATAATTTGAAAATCCAAATTGTGGTTACAACAGGAGGTACCAGTCTAAAAGAGGACATAATGCACTTACATCAACCAGTTCATCTGCTTGTCGGTACCGCAGGGAGGATACCGGATCTTACTAAGAAGGGTGTTTGCATTCTTAAGCATTGCTCAATGTTGGTTTTGTACGAAGCTGATAAGCTTCTCTCCCCAGAGTTCCAGCCTTTGATTCAGGAACTGAGCCATTTTTCTTCCAACAAACCTCCTACACGATATTAACCACAACAATATCAGCAACTACGATGAAACAAGAAAGTTCATTTTTGCAAGAGAAATTCACTGCAGTGAAAACATTAATTAGTCAAAGCTCTTAAGATTTCAAAAAAATATCCCAAAATGGGATAGAGACAAAAATGAAGAAGAAAGCACGAGCTCAGAATATCATTTTCGGGTTTAGCATTAAACAGGGCAATTCGTTTCTGAGTACATCCAAAGTAATTTGCAGGGATGCTCCTTTGAACACCAAAGACACCATTTGAAACCCTAATCAGCAGAACATAAATAGAGGAAGATAATCAGAAGAGAGGGGACGAAAAAAACTTAGAGGCGAAAAAACCCTAAGAAAATTAACGGCGAAAAGGTTTCAAAGACGAAAACCCTAAATCCCAAATCAAAAAGCCAGTATTGGAAGAGAGGAGGAGGAAGATTTAAGCTCACCTGATTCGTCGTCGTCATCGAAGGTGAGATTTCCGCTTGATGTCTTTTTTTGAAACCGTGGATTTACGCTCTTTGGTTAACGTTTGAGCATCTGAGTTTGAGTGAGTGAGGTTGAGAGCGATTGAGCGAGCTTTGCTGAGAGTGATTGAAAGGGATTCTAGAGATTGTAAGAGACGAGTTTGTGAGAGGAGTTCGTGAGAGAGTGAGAGAGATGGGTGAACGTTGTTGAGCATCTGAGTTTGAGTGAGCAAGGTTGAGCGATGAGTGAGTGTCTGAATCGGAGTGAGTGAAGTTTGGGGATATCGTGAGAGCGTCGAGAGATTGAGAGAAGAGAGATTGAGAGCGAGTATGCGTTTGGGGAGAGAACGAAGACGATGGTATGTTCTTTGTTTCCATTTCTTTTTCTTTTTTTTAATTTATTTTTAAACAAAGATAAGCATTGAAACCATAAAAATATTTATGTTTTTAAACTTTCTAAGTTTTCATTTTTAACTTCCTAAGTTTAATAAATATTTTCTCATTTTCAATTCATATGCCATTGAGAAACCCAACAGCCAGGCGGCTGGGTTTTTTGTTGGTAAACCAACAGACCTTCATTATTGTTATTTTAGTTCCTTTTTATTTTTATTCCAATCTAATCTGGTTTATATGTTTATGTTGTTATTTAAATGACAACTAATGATAAATGATCTAGTGGAGAGGGGGTGGTTTCTATGGTCTTTAGTGCAGTGGGTTTGATACCCATGTGTAGTATTTTATTTCTTTTAACATTTTTTAATGTTTATGCTTTATTATATTCATAGTTTCATTATCATAACACAAATTTGATTCCTTTTAATTTTATCATCCATTCAAAGCTGTTTTAAACTATTAAGATCACACTTTTCTCGATTCAATGTCGAGCCCATTTCCATACCCTTGTAAGTCGATTGCTTTTAAGCATCGCCATCAACCTCACATGGCTTACTCTTGGGCCTTCTTACAATGAAGTCTTAAGCAACATCAACTTAACTTTCAATAATTTCAAACCTCGGTACTTTAATTGTTTTAATTTAATATTCAAAATCATTTTCTTAATAAAGTTGGAAGAAAAAGATTACCTGGATGGAATGTCCAGTCGTAATCCCGAATATTAGGCTCAAGCTGTAAGAGCTTGCAAGCCATAAATATTCGTCTTCTCTTTAACACTCCAATATTCAAAATCATTTTCTAAATAAAAGTTGGAAGAAAAAGGTTACCTGGATGGAATGTCCAGTCGTAATCCCGAATATTAGGCTCAAGCTGTAAGAGCTTGCAAGCCGTTAATATTCGTCTTCTCTTTAACACTCCAATATTCAAAATCATTTTCTAAATAAAAGTTGGAAGAAAAAGGTTACCTGGATGGAATGTCCAGTCGTAATCCCGAATATTAGGCTCAAGTTGTAAGAGCTTGCAAGCCATAAATATTCGTCTTCTCTCCAAAATAGTTATGAATATCTAAACCATTTTCTTAATAAAGTTGGAAGAAAAAGATTACCTGGGTGGAATGTCCAGTCGTAATCCTGAATATTAGGCTCAAGCTGTAAGAGCTTGCAAGCCATAAATATTCGTCTTCCCTCCAAAACATTCATAAATATTCGAATCATTTTCTTAGCAATATTGGAAAGAAACAGACTGCCTGGGTGGAATGTCCAGACGTAGTCCCGAGTATTAGACCCAAGCTGTAAGAGCTTGTAGGTCACAAGTACTCGTCTTTCAAACTTCAAAATACCTAATTCCTACCTTAATACTTTTTCAATAAAGATGGAAATGGAACATGGTGTATACCGTGCACTCCTGAGACTAGTGTCGCATCACGCGAAAAACCGGCGGGAAAACAAGAACAACAGAGCCGCCACCGTGCGTTATTTATCCCAAAAGAGGGAAAGGAAACGCTCAGAGTAAACCTGGAAAGAACATGGTCTCGCGACCAAAGAGAATGGGTTCGGGAGTCGGTTATGCGAAGGGAAGGTATTAGCACCCCTACGCATCCGTAGTACTCTACGGGATCCACGCACAAAAGGAAGGATAAATTGGTTGCTAAACACTGCTCAAATACTCACACACACCGGCTGAAAGAGACACAAGAAACTGACTGAAACTGACTCGGCAGGATGTCGCATCCTGGGCCTACTTAGTCTATCAGGCATAGACATCAGAGTCGAAGTAGTTCGGACTGGGGAAACGACACATGCTCGCTAGGATATCGCATCCTATGCATACGTATCTTCTCGGACGAGAGAAGAATCAGAGCATTCGTAGCTCGGCTGACACGCACACAAACAAACACAAACACAGGCAAACGTGGAGCCTGAATGCCAATCACTGGACTTACATCAGCATCCGAACCAAAACACACACCAGAAGGCAAACATGGAGCCTGAATGCCAATTACTGGGCTTACATCAGCATCCGAACCAAACACACGCACACTGGAACCTAACTGCCACTCGATGGACTTACATCAGCTTCCAAGCACACAACAACACAACAAGTTGATAGGGAGTCGGGGACTCGAGCCTATAACTGTCAGACAACACACACAAAAAGAAAAAGGGCGCCCGGAGAGATCAGCTCAATCTCCTGCCTACATACTTCATCTGGTATGAAGATCAGGGCGATGTAGTTCCCCTACGGAGGGATAAAGGACTAGCCTAACCAGATAACAGAGGGAGACACAACTAGGGAGACTACGACTCGAGCCTAGATGTTATCATGCAAAATCATCCCTAAGTTAAGGTTTCTAGCTAACTGGCACAGGGAGCCAGCCTATCCTAGTCGTGACTTGCACAGGAAGCAAGCCACACACACACTTAACTTGCACAGGAAGCAAGCCAAGCAAAACCTAACTTGCACAGGAAGCAAGTCTAAACTAATCCTAACTTGCACAGGAAGCAAGTCAAACAATCCTAACTTGCACAGGAAGCAAGTCAAACAATCCTACAAGCACAGATAGCACACACTATATTCAAGCAAGTGGCTCAAACAAGGCTAGGTTTTAGTCGAGGGGTCATATCAACCTCAACAAACAAACCTCTGGAACTGGGTGAATGTTGCTCTTAACCTTGCCATTGCGGGGCTAAGGTGAAGCAGATGAAAGGAGATGAGGGGTGTGCCTCATTGCTTCTATCCCTGGCCTGGGAGAGCATTTGACAAGAATGTGTGGGTTCAGAAAGTGGGAACCCTTCTACACATTTGAAACTGACTCAACTGTACAGTTGTACAAGATCTTGGGTTTTTATCTGTAATGCATCAACACAGTGGTGTGAGCAAAGCAGATGACACACTGAATAGTGGGGGATAGATTGCATATCCCTACCTTCCACCAATTGCCTCTTCACTTAGGAGGTCTTTGACTCTATGCAAGGACAAAATTAAACATCCACAAACATTGCCTCTTAAGGAGGACTTCAGACAGTTGCCCGGCCAAGTAACAGGCCAGGTCTTCCAGACTACATGAAGTAAAAGAGACATACCTCAATGCAAATTGCTTATACAAGCAAAGCAAAGCAAAAAGTTCACAAGGAACTGAGCAACTAAAAGCACCTGAAACAGTCAAGCAGATGTTAGTATGTAACTTCAAAACAAAGCAAATGAAACAGAGATCAACAGTTAATCAGGAGCAAATGGATGTGCAAGGCACAAAGCTTAAGGCATGTGAGCCAAGCCACCTACAAAACACACAAGTTAGTCAATGATAATCAAGCAAGCTCAATCAAATTGTAATGATCTCTTTGAAGCATTTGTAGTTTAACCTGAAAACACAAGCTCAAAAGTGAGTAACAGGACCACTAGGGCAAGCCTAGGGTCAAAAGAGAATAAGAAAGTCAAAACAGCAAAGGATATCCAATCAAAGTCAAATTTAAACATTCAAGAAACACAACCAATTGGGTTCGCATTCATATCAATCACTATCATCATTTCATGAACAAATCAGGTCAAGGTATAGCAAACAGAAGCTCATAGAAGTCAACAGCAAGACTTAACTCAAAAGCAATCTTAAACATTTCCAAAAATCACCAAATAAATCATGATCAATCCTAACACATAGCATGGTAAGCATGTCAAATTTCATCCCATTTGGACAAGTTTAGGAGGTCAAAACATTTAATCGGGACTTTGTCAAAATTAAATCGAGCATTGTGTGAAAAATTACCCTAAGTGTCTAAGGGGACATGTTTCTACCCTAAAGTGATTTCACACAAAAAATCCTAGGTCTGAAAGATCAAAATAACCACATGAAACGCACAAGAGGACATTTAATCGATAGAACTCATAAAATCGGGATAAATTCACAAAATGGCCTAAAAAGTCAACAAAGTCAAACATTCATTTTTTTTTTGTCATTTTTTCATGTTCACCTATTTTTTCATGTTAAGTGAAATAAAAATCAAGAATAGAAATCAAAATGGAAATTTAAAAGAAAACATAAAAAAAATGTATTTTTTAAAAGGTAAAAACACAAATGGGGGAGGTAGGATTCGAACCCCTCCCCCTGATAATTCAAATCAGCGCGCCCACCACTGGGTTATGTGTCAATTGGTGACTCAATTTCGCTTCCAATCAAAACAAGCCAAACAACACTTTTAAACTTAAAATTCGCGCGCCCTGGCTCCATCTTCCTCCCCAAACTCAAACTTCAACACCATGTGTCTTCCTCTACAGTGCACGAAATTAAATGAAACAAAAACCAAAATTCATCTACTTCATGTGCTTAAAACAACCATGATCATGAAATTCAAAATGGTGCGCTGTGCATAGAGATACATCATGATGAACACAGAAACCCTAACATCTAGCAGCAAAAACTCAAAATCACACACAGGCAAAATTGGATGAAAATAGGCATTCAGTCATGTTCAGGGGGTTGAATATAGCATTTCTCATTCACACATTAAGACATGAAAATCATTCTATCAAGCATTTCGAAGGCAAGTTGCTAACCTGAACAGGGCAATGTTGAATGTGATGCTGGAGATGCTTTCAATGCTTGACAGGTATCCAAATAGCTTCAAAGGGTCCAAGGCAAGCTGTTTGACACCTTACTTGAACTTGAATCAAGCTGGAAATGAAGATGGCTACTGAACTGGTTTTGCTTGATTTGGTGAAAATGCCAAGATGTGGTCTTTTGAGAATGGATGCACAATGGTTTTTTTGCTACGTTAGATGGTGGCTAGTTGTGCTTGCAAGTGACAGACAATGCTGAGAAAATAGTGTATTCAGCCAGGCAAGGTTTGGTCTTTTTTGGGAAGTCTTTGGACAGCCTTTTTAGCAAAATGGCCAAGAGTGGTTTTAGCATGAATGAAGTTCTCCCTTTTCTGCTGTCAAAAAATGTGGCTTGTGGCTAGGCAGGGTTTGGCAAGGCAGGGTTGGTGATGAAACATTGTGTTAAGCAAGACAGCTTTTGCTCTTCTTGAGCTTTCTGAACAGGTTTTTGAAGAATGCACAAAATGAAGTTTTTAGAGCATGGGAACCAAGGGTTTGTCTGCAGTGGGATAGTGGCTAGCAGGGTTTGAAAACACAATGCAAGGCTCAGGTTTAATTCATTGTGAGTTTTTGTTTGACAGCAAATGATAAATGCAAAAGATGAGGTTTTTGGAGTGAATGAAATTCAATGGTTGGTCTGTTACTTCTGTGGCAGGAAATCATGTCCTGATGTGTTGTTTTGGTGGCAAGGCAATGCCTTGGTTCTTTGGTGTTTTACAGAAAGTTTGATAAATGCTAAAGTGGAGTCTTTTGGAGAGTGAGTGCCAAGGCCTTGTTGCTGTGTGATGGCTGCAAAAACTGGTTCATAGTGACAGAAAAATGATGGAGAATATGGTGTCTCAAGCAGGGCCAAGTCTGGTTCCTCTTGTGTGTGGACTGAGTTTTGCAAATGCCAAGATGTGGTTTTGGATGAAGTTGGTTTGTTCTATGTGGCTGCTACTTTCAAGGTGATGAAAATGTGTAGTGAAATAGCAGTGCCTGGTTTAGTGCCTTTTGGAGTTTGACAGTTTTTTGGACAAATGCCAAGATGAGTTTTTAGAAGATGAATGAGGGTGGTTTTGTGTGCAATGCCATGACAGGAAAATGAGGTATATCATGCTGTTAGAAATTGCTTTTGTGGTTTGGCAATGTCTTGCCACTTTGGAATTTTGGACAGCTCCTTTTGAAAAATGTCAAGGCAAGGTGAATGCAGTTAGGATGAGTGATCTTTTTGCTGCAAATGTGTTTGATTGTGTTAATTGTGTTTCAAAATGACAGAAAAAAGAGATGAAAAAAAGCCCCTGCTGTTAGAAGACAGCTTTTTCAAATCTGCCAATAGCAAGGTGAATTTTGAGAGTGAGAGTTGTATGCAGTCTATTGCTGCTGCTACCAGTCCCCAAATGACAGAAAAATATCCCTAAAATCTGCTGTTGAGTGTTGCTTTTGTGGCAAGGCAATGTCTTGGAACTGTGGAGTTTTGACAGCTTTTGGACAAATGGCCAAGGATGATTTTCTAGAGAATGAAGTTTGTTGTGTTATGCAGCCAGTAGTCCTCAAATGACAGAAAGTAAGATCAATAAAATCTGCTATGTGATGTGGTACAAGTATGGTTCATGGATTGGTGAGATGGATTTGTTGCAAACATGTACTTTCTTCCCAATTCCAAGCAAGTAAGTATGGCCTTTGTTTTGCTGTTGGTCTTAGGCTGCAAGATGAGGTTCTAATGACAGCAAATGACCTTTCAATTTTCTGTTTTTAAGAGTACAAGGCAAGGCATGGTGGAAGCATGGAGTAGTATGGTGAAACTTGTACTTTTTTCAAATTTCAAGCAACTAAGTAATGGCCTCATATACTGCATAATTTGACTTGGCAAACATGTTTTAAATGATATTTCTGAGCTGTTCCAATTGGCCAAATGTTAGAAAAATGTTTATATCAAAAAGTCAAACATTGGTCAAACTTGCATTTAAATGAGATAGGTCAAAAAATGCCATTTTGATTGGTGAAGTTTTGGCTCATGAAATTTATATTTTTGGAAAGAGGGGATCAAATGTGACTTGTAGGAAAAAACCCCACCAAAATTGGCCAAATGGTTTGAGAGATATGGCCCTTTGAAGTTCAAGATTTTCTGAAATCGATTCGATCATAACTTGCCAACCACACATGGGAATTGAGAATTCTTGGACTTTTTGGAAATGGGAGAACAAGATCTTCAACTTTCATGTTGGGCAAAAATTCATTTGAGGCTTGTATCATGATGTAAGTTTGAGGATCAAGACTTCCCATTTTTGGTAAGTTTCAGTTATAGGTCCAGTTTCCATTTTTGGAAATTTTTGATCTGGCTTCAAATTCCTCCATGATGGTGTTTGGCGTGATATATGATGACTATTTGACCATGAATGAGCTCTCACAAACCAATTTCAATCATCAAATCACTGATTAAATGGACAGTTGACCAACAGTTGACTTTTAGGGTTTCTGACTGATTGTGCACTGACTGATGACTTCCAAACCCTAATTCCTTGAGACCTTGACTTCAAATGATGTCCCAAGACATATGAACTCTTGATTAATGAGCATGGTGCCCAAATTCCACAAGAATGGCCACCATCCACTGCTTTGACTGACTGTTGACTTTCTTTGACTTTTGACTGTCTGTGTATGAACTGATGATCTCCAAGCCTTCAACCCTTGACTTGAACACTTCAAATGGACCTCCAAGTCATGTGAACATGTTGGACCAACCCTAAGGCCTTGGCTCCTTGATAATTATGCTTGCTTGCTTGGTTGACTGATCTCCTGATCAGTTTGACCTAATTCCTTGATTGGCTTGCACTTGAGGCAAAAGAGGCAATGCTATGCTATGCAATGGACCATGATATGTTATGACCTAATATGAAAATGTATGTACAATGATAGGTGCAAATTTGAGGTGCTACAGCTGCCCCTATTCAATCAGCTGGGAACCCGAATGGATGAGAGCAACGGCTGTCAGACTTTCAGGGTAAACAGGGATTGAATACCAAGAACCGTAGAATTTGCACAATACAGGGATCCACCAATGGAAACGTCCACTGGGATTTGATATTTATTACTGGGTATATATTTTTTGGTTTTTGTTTTCAAGGGGTACGATCACATCCAGACATCACAACGACGGTGAATGGGAACAACAATCACAACTAGATGCCAACGGACAACTAGGAAAAACTCGACGTTTATCGGGACCAACAGAGAGGTAACCAGACGCTATTGAATAACTGGGAGGGATACAACCATACGTCAACGGACGAAATGGGAAAAACTCAACGTTTACCAAGACCAACGGAGAGGTAACCAAACATTAATGAATGAATGGAAGGGATACAACCATACGTCAACGGACGAAATGGGAAAAACTCAACGTTTACCAAGACCAACGGAGAGGTAACCAAACATTAATGAATGAATGGAAGGGATACAACCATACGTCAACGGACGAAATGGGAAAAACTCAACGTTTACCAAGACCAACGGAGAGGTAACCAAACATTAATGAATGAATGGAAGGGATACAACCATACGTCAACGGACGAAATGGGAAAAACTCAACGTTTACCAAGACCAACGGAGAGGTAAATCCACATGGGGACAGGTACAACCAGACGTCATAGGACGAATAAGAAAAACTCGACGTTTATCGACACCAACGGAGAGGAGGAAACTCTACTGGGGAGAGTGAACACAACCAAATCATCAACGGATGATTGGGAAAAACTCGACGTTTATCGACACCAACGGAGAGGAGGATACTTCACTTGGGAAAGAGGACACAACCAAATCATCAACGGATGATCGGGAAAAACTCGACGTTTATCGACACCAACGGAGAGGAGTAATCTTCACTTGGGAAGGAGGACACAACCAAATCATCAACGGATGATCGGGAAAAACTCGACGTTTATCGACACCAACGGAGAGGAGAATACTTCACTTGGGAAGGAGGACACAACCAAATCATCAACGGATGATCGGGAAAAACTCGACGTTTATCGACACCAACGGAGAGGAGAATACTTCTTCGGTCTGAATACCGGAAAATTGGCCTTGTGCCATGAGTACATCGACCTAATCCTCGGAAACTCCTTCGGTCTGAATACCGGAAAATTGGCCTTGTGCCATGAGTACATCGACCTGATCGTCGGAAACTCCTTCGGTCTGAATACCGGAAAATTGGCCTTGTGCCATGAGTACATCGACCTGATCGTCGGAAACTCCTTCGGTCTGAATACCGGAAAATTGGCCTTGTGCCATGAGTACATCGACCTGATCGTCGGAAACTCCTTCGGTCTGAATACCGGAAAAAACATAAGACATATTATCTATAGCCGTCAAAACGCAGATGATACACTCGCATGGAAGATCATCCATAACCGGGTTGTAGGTTGTTAAATGAATAATCGACCGAAAAGAAAGGCATCTGGGTACCAGACTAGGTACGCAAAAGATGACCAATCAAAAGAGGATAAAGTTGCTAACTCGGAGCAAGTATCCAAAAAGAAGGGGAAGACCCAATGGGGACAATACTGCTTGATCAAGACAAGTATCCAGAGGGGAAAGAATGTCAATATCACGAACCGGATACTGATGACTGCAAGGAGGGGATTACATCTACCGGTTTGTAGGCAGAAAACCACGGAAAAGTAGCCAGTCATCGATAGGATGAGCACAAAGGGTTAACTCCAACAAGGGGATGAAAGTGGGATTTTACAACTACCAGCTAGTAGGTAGAAAACCACAAAGATAGGACTTACAACTACCGGGTTGTAGGTAGAGGCCAACAAATTCCGCTGAGGATGAAATGAATGAGTGCCGGTTAGTGAGCCACTATTCATTCATGCCCCAGGGCAGCACAATAGACGGTCAACAAGAAGCCAATTTAGGATCGATCCAAAAAGGCAGACTGAATCAAGACTCATCCTAATGAGGAAAGAACTCAATAGGGAAAACCCATCCCATTAGGGAGGGAACGGAAGCAACCGTCATCCACGAGGATGTATCTCAGTGGGGAAATGGCAGGAAAAGATTGACACTTTCTGCTTAAGGGGTAGACTCTACATGGAGAGATCAGACACACCCATATTTGCTTAAGGAAAAAGACCCAAGCTGGCAAGACACTAACAATTGGGAGTAACACTGATGGGGATACCCACTCGACCGAGGAATCACTTGTTCGGAAAACACCAACCTCTCGACCATGCTGATGAACCCAATTCTGAAACCGATCCAATGGCGTGATGCTAAACTCTTTCCAACAATCCAATCTCGGCTGGTCACCACGGCCTAGGGCTAATGGATATGCTTGCTATGTTGATGCATGAGTTTTTTCTTGTTTTACACAATGCCCCATGATCATGGAAATGCTATGCACTAATGATGCAATATGCTATGCTTATCTAAATGATGAATGCATAAACACACGTCTCCTTCAGAGACAACACCGGGGAACTCCAGGAACTGTGCTGGGGATCCTATAACCATGTCAACTTCCATTCCGCTGGGGAAGGACAAACCTTGCTGGAAAAAAAACATCAACACAACCTCTGCTGGGAAGACAGCTTCAGACTTGGAAAACAGTCACAACTCCGCTGGGGATGCCGATATCAGTCTACTACAGAAACCCGTCCAATCCACTGGTAGGATGAACTCTGCTGGAGAAATAAATGCTACTCCATTAGGGACGACCCAACCAATCCATATGTAGGAGAATCACTGCTGGAGATGTATTTCATGAGACCCGCTCCACTCGGGGAACTTGCTGAGGAAAAACCACACCATTCTGCTGAGGAGAACAATCCTAGTGGAGAGAACAACCATAGTGGCGAGAGTAACAACTCTGTCGAGGATGATAGCACGTCATATCATACTGGAGATGAATTCCCCAAACCTGCTTGGGATAAGCATTCACGGCCCCACTGGAGATGATAGCATCACAAAACCAATTGTTGGGGAACACACCAACGGTCTACAGAAAAACTCCACTGGGGTGCTCCCGAGGAAAATAACTGCCAGGCGCTCAGCGGGGATTCTCAACTGGGGAAATCTGCAAGCATAGGCCTGCTGGGGAGAAGCAATCCTTAGATCTGCTGGGGAAAGAAGGTACTGTCTACAGGCATCTCTGCAGGGGAAACAACTCTGATAGCTTCAATACTGACTTGGGCTGGGGACGTGATAACCTTCAGGCTTGCAGAGGAGACAACGATCTCGAATCTGCCAGGGAGATCATACTCTCAATCCTCTGGGGAGATACAGCTTGTTTGACAAGGATGTCGGTCGACTCGTCGAACACTAGTATCCATCATCCACCCATAGTGTTGACTCTCCATTTTTTAGAACTCCCAGACTCTTCTGGACTTTTCTGCTCCATCATCTTGTATTTTCCACTCGTCCGTACTTCACGGAGGTTGAACTCTTGGGATTTATACATACTTTCCAATCATCAGACTTTGAAGAGTCTTCTTGATTAATTTTCCAGGACCGTCGTCGTAATCCTTCACTGTCTTTTCACCGTTCAACTGTCCCTTGCCCCTGATCAGGCTCTACCGGGATTTCTTGTCAAAAAGGTTCATATTACCACTGGTAAGTGAATGGAGATGTCTAACTGCACTTGCACCAGAGATCGTTAGATAAAAAAAAACGTGCCCCAGGTATGCCCCATGATAAGGCTCAAACAGCACTCTACTGGGGATGCCCCACAATAGAGCTAATAGGGACTTGGAGGGAGAAATGTTGCACTACGGGGGACATGACGATGAACATCTTCAAACAACACTGCGTCGGGCAACTTCACTGAGGAGAGACCATACGAGGTTCTGTAGGACAAAGATACAGTCACGCTCGAGATATGAACAATTGTCTTACCTGTTGGTGATCATACCACCCCCGGGAGAGCACTGCGGATCTCCTAAGTATCCTTCCATCATCGTGAATGTTCACTTTGTTTAAGAACAGTTTTCTTGAAAAATTTGTTTATTTTAAAAAACAATGATACTTTATCAATTAAAGCATGCAAAACATTTGTTGAGTTGAAACAAAAAGGAGTGCAAATAATTGGATAAAAGCTCAAATTAATGTGATGGGATGGTAGTCTGCAAAGGGCGAGACTCCATAGATCTGTACAAGTTTGAAATCGGTGATATATATTGGAGAGGGTTACATTGAATATAATGACCTTTCCTCTACCATTCTGAATTTCGATGTATTCAAAGCTTCAGTCGACGACGAATCGAGAATCCCTGACGGATGACAGATATAGAGCACAGTCTTGTCAAGATGCAGTTACTTGCCAAATCCCTAATTTTTGCCTAGATTGCCCCAGTGTGAGGTGTTCAATCTAGCGGGATGCAAATTCTTTTTTTTTCCAATGTCTCTAACTTTTGCCTGGATCGCCCTTTCGGGTTTTCAATCCACCGAGACGCTCTTTTTTGCCTAAGTCGCCTTTTGGGGTGTTCGACTTAGCGAGCTTTCGCTTTTTTTTCTTTGTTTTAGGCGAAGTATTTCTTGACTGCATCGGAATTCACAGGACGAGTGAACTTCTTCATCCATTGTAGTAAGTGTTAAAGCATCGCCTGAAAAGGCTCTCTTGACAACGTTCGGACGTTTGTAGCTTGTGAAGTCCACTTGCCCCTGGAATCGGGTGCGAAAGACAAGACTTTCCTGAGCACGAGGTCGCCTTCTTGGAACACACGAGGATTGACCTTCTTGTCGAATACTTTCATCACTCTCTGCTGATATAACTGACCATGACACATGGCAGTTGATCTCTTCTTTTCGATCGAATTCAGCATCAGCCAACTTGGGACTTTGAGGGCGCTATTTTTTTTTGTTTCTTTCTTTCTTTTTCTTTCTTTGATTTGGATTTCTTTTGATTTTGCACCCTCTCTTTCTTTTTTCTCTTCTTTTTTTTTTCTTTTCTCTCTTTTTTTTTTTTTGATGCCCCAGTTGGCTGTTCTGCTGATTCTCGAGATGCAGCTGAGTGATCTTCTTTTCTTGCTCAAGAAGTCGGGAAATCTCGTCAGGAATCCCTTCAACATCATCTTCGTCCGCTTCGAATACAGGGAATTCAAAATTGGGAGATGACGTCCGATCATTATGTTCAATGGGTTTGAGAAACAACCTGCATAAAGATTTTGATATGAAAAGCTCTTTGAAAATCAAACAAGACAATCGTCATGCAGATGAAAAGATTGCTTTTATTCTTGTTTTTTAAGGTTTTTTGGTGATCACCAATTTCATGCAAAAAGCAAAAAGGGAAAATAATTGGAAACACAAATGTTTTAACATGAGTTTATTTGAATGAAAATATCATTGCACAAAATATTGCCAATAATGCCATCACTTCTCCTTTTGGCATGGGAGAAGGGTTTTTAAACAAAGTGATCGTTACAAAGACTTATGAACAACTGTAGGAAAGCCCACAGTGACCCAATTGTGATAGATCCCACCGGGGATGACAACTGTCAGTATCTCTTGCATTAGCAGCTTCTGCTTTTCTAACAACCCTTCTGAAGAAAAGTCGGCGCCAGCCCCGGACTTGTTATCTTCAAACTTGATTAGCATTGGGACCTAAGTCCTCCAAGATCAGAGTACCTGACCTCACAAGGTCTTGAACCTTCATCTTCAGCTGGAAACAACTATCCACGTCATGACCAGGAGCACCCGAATGATACACACAATGCTGATCGGGCCTATACCACCACCGAGGGTTGTCGGGTTTAGCCGGCGGGTCTCTGGGAGTAATCAAGTTCCACTCTATCAACGAGGGACAGAGCTCGGCGTAGGACATGGGGATTGGATCAAAAATGATCTTCTTCCTCTCATTACTCGTACTGGCTTGATTACCATTGTGAGGCTGGGAAGCCTGCTGCTGAGGACGATGTTGTTGACGCTGATATTGCTGAATTGACCTTCTCTACTGTTGTTGAGGTTGAGTTGCTGGAATAGTCACACCAACAGCCTGACGATACTGTCCTCTGTTCACACTCCTCCGTCGGTGCACAGCATTTGTTTCACTTTCTCCCCTTTTGGGTGCCCCAGAGGATGGCTTCTTAGAACCGGAAGAACTTGAAGAGCCAGGATGGCGAACCGGAGCGAGGGTTGCTCTGACATTAACAGTCTCTGCAGCAAGAGGTTGTTCACTGATTCTGATCCCCCTCAATTCATCACCCACGGCATAATCATCGACGAGAATGGTGACAGCAACATCCTCATGAGCGGGTACATCCACTGGTGGAGCACGGTGGACTGGTGGAATCACGGCTTCCAGTCTCTGGGCTAAGGCACGCAGCTCCTCTTGCCCCTGAACAACTCCTTGCATCATTGTCGTGAACCGGGCCATGTTTGCCCTCATTTCGGCCAATTCTGCTTGAACCTGATCCATAATCCTCTGATGATTGAGTCTGGTTGAGTAGCGGTGCGGACGACGGTCAGCAATCCTGTCTCAGTCAGGAACCAAAGTGAGAAGTCTCGTCCCCCAAGCATGTCTGCAACGCAAGGATGATATGTGCATGATATGTGTATGATGCGGATGCTAATTTATCATGAATGATCCTGAAAAGGATATGCATATGCAAGTTAACTTTTCTTTTTCATGCATTACTATTTTTTGGAAAATAAACATGCTATGATGCAAATGATGCAACATGACTGGTCAGGCTGTGCGTCTCAAGGCACAGGGTCAAAGCTTCGGCTTGAACTCTGATCACAAACATCTGAAACCCAAAGTCAATCCGATCAACTGGCATCTGAAACCAATCTGAGGAACCAAGTCACCATAAATCCGACTTGGGGAGTTCCGAAATAAACGAAACTGGAGATTACATCACTATCATCACAGGAACATCCATTGAACGGATGACAGCCAGCTCCTCTGAACAGGTACTCTCAAATTCAACCCGGGGATCCGAAATAAACGGAACCCGCTGATAAACCACGGACAGAACTCCGGCGTCCCAGAAATAAATGTCCATAATTCACAGTCACCATCTGTACCGAGAGTCACCAACTGTACCTGTTAAAATGATCAATCCCCCCCACTCACGGGTGTCATCTAGGCCAGGGTAAGGTCGAGAGAAACGCAGCATAAATAACCTTTCGCAGAATATCATCCTGTGCACACCCGATGTATGCACCGATAATATCCCACCAGGGTCTGAACTGCTCGTGATATCAATGTTCCGCTAAGTGGCGTACACCACCCGCTTCCCATGAATCACTCTATTCCTAGGTTTCCTAGATTTCACTCATGGTCTGGGTATTGGACCTTTTACCTCAAGTAACTCCCACCCCCAAACAGAGAAACACAGACAGCACAGCAGATGAATATGAATGAAATGCAAACATTAATGCAAATAATAAATGCAAACAATAAATGCACATATATACAATGAATGCAATAAAAAAAACAGCACAAAGCAACCAAAACCCTAACCTAGAGAGCGCTAGGAGAGACTCGCTCAGGGAAGATGGACCAGCATAGGTCAACTTCTCTATGATTCCCCAGCAGAGTCGCCAGCTGTCGCATCACGCGAAAAACCGACGGGAAAACAAGAACAACAGAGCCGCCACCGTGCGTTATTTATCCCAAAAGAGGGAAAGGAAACGCTCAGAGTAAACCTGGAAAGAACATGGTCTCGCGACCAAAGAGAATGGGTTCGGGAGTCGGTTATGCGAAGGGAAGGTATTAGCACCCCTACGCATCCGTAGTACTCTACGGGATCCACGCACAAAAGGAAGGATAAATTGGTTGCTAAACACTGCTCAAATACTCACACACACCGGCTGAAAGAGACACAAGAAACTGACTGAAACTGACTCGGCAGGATGTCGCATCCTGGGCCTACTTAGTCTATCAGGCATAGACATCAGAGTCGAAGTAGTTCGGACTGGGGAAACGACACATGCTCGCTAGGATATCGCATCCTATGCATACGTATCTTCTCGGACGAGAGAAGAATCAGAGCATTCGTAGCTCGGCTGACACGCACACAAACAAACACAAACACAGGCAAACGTGGAGCCTGAATGCCAATCACTGGACTTACATCAGCATCCGAACCAAAACACACACCAGAAGGCAAACATGGAGCCTGAATGCCAATTACTGGGCTTACATCAGCATCCGAACCAAACACACGCACACTGGAACCTAACTGCCACTCGATGGACTTACATCAGCTTCCAAGCACACAACAACACAACAAGTTGATAGGGAGTCGGGGACTCGAGCCTATAACTGTCAGACAACACACACAAAAAGAAAAAGGGCGCCCGGAGAGATCAGCTCAATCTCCTGCCTACATACTTCATCTGGTATGAAGATCAGGGCGATGTAGTTCCCCTACGGAGGGATAAAGGACTAGCCTAACCAGATAACAGAGGGAGACACAACTAGGGAGACTACGACTCGAGCCTAGATGTTATCATGCAAAATCATCCCTAAGTTAAGGTTTCTAGCTAACTGGCACAGGGAGCCAGCCTATCCTAGTCGTGACTTGCACAGGAAGCAAGCCACACACACACTTAACTTGCACAGGAAGCAAGCCAAGCAAAACCTAACTTGCACAGGAAGCAAGTCTAAACTAATCCTAACTTGCACAGGAAGCAAGTCAAACAATCCTAACTTGCACAGGAAGCAAGTCAAACAATCCTACAAGCACAGATAGCACACACTATATACAAGCAAGTGGCTCAAACAAGGCTAGGTTTTAGTCGAGGGGTCATATCAACCTCAACAAACAAACCTCTGGAACTGGGTGAATGTTGCTCTTAACCTTGCCATTGCGGGGCTAAGATGAAGCAGATGAAAGGAGATGAGGGGTGTGCCTCATTGCTTCTATCCCTGGCCTGGGAGAGCATTTGACAAGAATGTGTGGGTTCAGAAAGTGGGAACCCTTCTACACATTTGAAACTGACTCAACTGTACAGTTGTACAAGATCTTGGGTTTTTATCTGTAATGCATCAACACAGTGGTGTGAGCAAAGCAGATGACACACTGAATAGTGGGGGATAGATTGCATATCCCTACCTTCCACCAATTGCCTCTTCACTTAGGAGGTCTTTGACTCTATGCAAGGACAAAATTAAACATCCACAAACATTGCCTCTTAAGGAGGACTTCAGACAGTTGCCCGGCCAAGTAACAGGCCGGGTCTTCCAGACTACATGAAGTAAAAGAGACATACCTCAATGCAAATTGCTTATACAAGCAAAGCAAAGCAAAAAGTTCACAAGGAACTGAGCAACTAAAAGCACCTGAAACAGTCAAGCAGATGTTAGTATGTAACTTCAAAACAAAGCAAATGAAACAGAGATCAACAGTTAATCAGGAGCAAATGGATGTGCAAGGCACAAAGCTTAAGGCATGTGAGCCAAGCCACCTACAAAACACACAAGTTAGTCAATGATAATCAAGCAAGCTCAATCAAATTGTAATGATCTCTTTGAAGCATTTGTAGTTTAACCTGAAAACACAAGCTCAAAAGTGAGTAACAGGACCACTAGGGCAAGCCTAGGGTCAAAAGAGAATAAGAAAGTCAAAACAGCAAAGGATATCCAATCAAAGTCAAATTTAAACATTCAAGAAACACAACCAATTGGGTTCGCATTCATATCAATCACTATCATCATTTCATGAACAAATCAGGTCAAGGTATAGCAAACAGAAGCTCATAGAAGTCAACAGCAAGACTTAACTCAAAAGCAATCTTAAACATTTCCAAAAATCACCAAATAAATCATGATCAATCCTAACACATAGCATGGTAAGCATGTCAAATTTCATCCCATTTGGACAAGTTTAGGAGGTCAAAACATTTAATCGGGACTTTGTCAAAATTAAATCGAGCATTGTGTGAAAAATTACCCTAAGTGTCTAAGGGGACATGTTTCTACCCTAAAGTGATTTCACACAAAAAATCCTAGGTCTGAAAGATCAAAATAACCACATGAAACGCACAAGAGGACATTTAATCGATAGAACTCATAAAATCGGGATAAATTCACAAAATGGCCTAAAAAGTCAACAAAGTCAAACATTCATTTTTTTTTTGTCATTTTTTCATGTTCACCTATTTTTTCATGTTAAGTGAAATAAAAATCAAGAATAGAAATCAAAATGGAAATTTAAAAGAAAACATAAAAAAAATGTATTTTTTAAAAGGTAAAAACACAAATGGGGGAGGTAGGATTCGAACCCCTCCCCCTGATAATTCAAATCAGCGCACCCACCACTGGGCTATGTGTCAATTGGTGACTCAATTTCGCTTCCAATCAAAACAAGCCAAACAACACTTTTAAACTTAAAATTCGCGCGCCCTGGCTCCATCTTCCTCCCCAAACTCAAACTTCAACACCATGTGTCTTCCTCTACAGTGCACGAAATTAAATGAAACAAAAACCAAAATTCATCTACTTCATGTGCTTAAAACAACCATGATCATGAAATTCAAAATGGTGCACTGTGCATAGAGATACATCATGATGAACACAGAAACCCTAACATCTAGCAGCAAAAACTCAAAATCACACACAGGCAAAATTGGATGAAAATAGGCATTCAGTCATGTTCAGGGGGTTGAATATAGCATTTCTCATTCACACATTAAGACATGAAAATCATTCTATCAAGCATTTCGAAGGCAAGTTGCTAACCTGAACAGGGCAATGTTGAATGTGATGCTGGAGATGCTTTCAATGCTTGACAGGTATCCAAATAGCTTCAAAGGGTCCAAGGCAAGCTGTTTGACACCTTACTTGAACTTGAATCAAGCTGGAAATGAAGATGGCTACTGAACTGGTTTTGCTTGATTTGGTGAAAATGCCAAGATGTGGTCTTTTGAGAATGGATGCACAATGGTTTTTTTGCTGCGTTAGATGGTGGCTAGTTGTGCTTGCAAGTGACAGACAATGCTGAGAAAATAGTGTATTCAGCCAGGCAAGGTTTGGTCTTTTTTGGGAAGTCTTTGGACAGCCTTTTTAGCAAAATGGCCAAGAGTGGTTTTAGCATGAATGAAGTTCTCCCTTTTCTGCTGTCAAAAAATGTGGCTTGTGGCTAGGCAGGGTTTGGCAAGGCAGGGTTGGTGATGAAACATTGTGTTAAGCAAGACAGCTTTTGCTCTTCTTGAGCTTTCTGAACAGGTTTTTGAAGAATGCACAAAATGAAGTTTTTAGAGCATGGGAACCAAGGGTTTGTCTGCAGTGGGATAGTGGCTAGCAGGGTTTGAAAACACAATGCAAGGCTCAGGTTTAATTCATTGTGAGTTTTTGTTTGACAGCAAATGATAAATGCAAAAGATGAGGTTTTTGGAGTGAATGAAATTCAATGGTTGGTCTGTTACTTCTGTGGCAGGAAATCATGTCCTGATGTGTTGTTTTGGTGGCAAGGCAATGCCTTGGTTCTTTGGTGTTTTACAGAAAGTTTGATAAATGCTAAAGTGGAGTCTTTTGGAGAGTGAGTGCCAAGGCCTTGTTGCTGTGTGATGGCTGCAAAAACTGGTTCATAGTGACAGAAAAATGATGGAGAATATGGTGTCTCAAGCAGGGCCAAGTCTGGTTCCTCTTGTGTGTGGACTGAGTTTTGCAAATGCCAAGATGTGGTTTTGGATGAAGTTGGTTTGTTCTATGTGGCTGCTACTTTCAAGGTGATGAAAATGTGTAGTGAAATAGCAGTGCCTGGTTTAGTGCCTTTTGGAGTTTGACAGTTTTTTGGACAAATGCCAAGATGAGTTTTTAGAAGATGAATGAGGGTGGTTTTGTGTGCAATGCCATGACAGGAAAATGAGGTATATCATGCTGTTAGAAATTGCTTTTGTGGTTTGGCAATGTCTTGCCACTTTGGAATTTTGGACAGCTCCTTTTGAAAAATGTCAAGGCAAGGTGAATGCAGTTAGGATGAGTGATCTTTTTGCTGCAAATGTGTTTGATTGTGTTAATTGTGTTTCAAAATGACAGAAAAAAGAGATGAAAAAAAGCCCCTGCTGTTAGAAGACAGCTTTTTCAAATCTGCCAATAGCAAGGTGAATTTTGAGAGTGAGAGTTGTATGCAGTCTATTGCTGCTGCTACCAGTCCCCAAATGACAGAAAAATATCCCTAAAATCTGCTGTTGAGTGTTGCTTTTGTGGCAAGGCAATGTCTTGGAACTGTGGAGTTTTGACAGCTTTTGGACAAATGGCCAAGGATGATTTTCTAGAGAATGAAGTTTGTTGTGTTATGCAGCCAGTAGTCCTCAAATGACAGAAAGTAAGATCAATAAAATCTGCTATGTGATGTGGTACAAGTATGGTTCATGGATTGGTGAGATGGATTTGTTGCAAACATGTACTTTCTTCCCAATTCCAAGCAAGTAAGTATGGCCTTTGTTTTGCTGTTGGTCTTAGGCTGCAAGATGAGGTTCTAATGACAGCAAATGACCTTTCAATTTTCTGTTTTTAAGAGTACAAGGCAAGGCATGGTGGAAGCATGGAGTAGTATGGTGAAACTTGTACTTTTTTCAAATTTCAAGCAACTAAGTAATGGCCTCATATACTGCATAATTTGACTTGGCAAACATGTTTTAAATGATATTTCTGAGCTGTTCCAATTGGCCAAATGTTAGAAAAATGTTTATATCAAAAAGTCAAACATTGGTCAAACTTGCATTTAAATGAGATAGGTCAAAAAATGCCATTTTGATTGGTGAAGTTTTGGCTCATGAAATTTATATTTTTGGAAAGAGGGGATCAAATGTGACTTGTAGGAAAAAACCCCACCAAAATTGGCCAAATGGTTTGAGAGATATGGCCCTTTGAAGTTCAAGATTTTCTGAAATCGATTCGATCATAACTTGCCAACCACACATGGGAATTGAGAATTCTTGGACTTTTTGGAAATGGGAGAACAAGATCTTCAACTTTCATGTTGGGCAAAAATTCATTTGAGGCTTGTATCATGATGTAAGTTTGAGGATCAAGACTTTCCATTTTTGGTAAGTTTCAGTTACAGGTCCAGTTTCCATTTTTGGAAATTTTTGATCTGGCTTCAAATTCCTCCATGATGGTGTTTGGCGTGATATATGATGACTATTTGACCATGAATGAGCTCTCACAAACCAATTCCAATCATCAAATCACTGATTAAATGGACAGTTGACCAACAGTTGACTTTTAGGGTTTCTGACTGATTGTGCACTGACTGATGACTTCCAAACCCTAATTCCTTGAGACCTTGACTTCAAATGATGTCCCAAGACATATGAACTCTTGATTAATGAGCATGGTGCCCAAATTCCACAAGAATGGCCACCATCCACTGCTTTGACTGACTGTTGACTTTCTTTGACTTTTGACTGTCTGTGTATGAACTGATGATCTCCAAGCCTTCAACCCTTGACTTGAACACTTCAAATGGACCTCCAAGTCATGTGAACATGTTGGACCAACCCTAAGGCCTTGGCTCCTTGAGAATTATGCTTGCTTGCTTGGTTGACTGATCTCCTGATCAGTTTGACCTAATTCCTTGATTGGCTTGCACTTGAGGCAAAAGAGGCAATGCTATGCTATGCAATGGACCATGATATGTTATGACCTAATATGAAAATGTATGTACAATGATAGGTGCAAATTTGAGGTGCTACAACTAGGATTCGAGATGTATATCTCGCCCATCCAAGCTCTCGCCATCACTCAAAATACATCCAACCAATCAAACTCTTTTTTTGCCACCGTGCGATTAATCGAAAACCTTTTTCATAAACGAAAGATATATTGTCTTAAGTGATACAAAACAATGTTTCGGCCACGATTGTTGAGTAGAGATAAATGACGCTTTTCCGAATGTAGATTTATAAATCCGTTCGATGTGTCGTATGCGTCCACTCCTCATCTGTTTTGGGTAAAACAATGTTTTCGTTGATTAATACAATATGGCTTTCGCTAAAATTGACCAACAAACAAACATTTTTCTACCCAGAACTACGTAAGCCTTGATTTCTCTTTTGAGATACGTAGGAGCAGGATTTTTAAATCTTGTCAGGCCCACTAATAAAAAACTTAGGTTTAGTCCTTCGTCAAAAATCCAAAAAACATTCTCTTCTCATCCTTTGTTTCTTTCCCACTTAATAACTTAAAGCCTAACATTTCAAACTAACATTAACGCACACAACTGACCTAATGGTTCCCGTTGAGTACAACGGACGTAAGGGGTGCTAATACCTTCCCCTTGCGTAATCGACTCCCGAACCCTAATTTGGTTGCGATGACCATATCTTATCCTTTCTTTTAGGGGTTTTATCGATATTTTCCCTTTCCCATTTTTGGGAATAAATAAAGTTCGGTGGCGACTCTGTTCAGTCCATCATTGCGAGCGTGCGATCGCGCTTCGCTTTGAAGTCGTATCCCCATTTTTTCGAGGTGCGACAGATGGCGACTCTGCTGGGGACTACAATCCCTAAGTGAGTCAAACCTAGTTAGGTCGTTTATGTGCCTTTGTTTGTTTACCTATGTGGCTTTTCTTTATTGTTTTTACTATCTCTATTGTCATATTGATATGAATCTGTTGTATTGGTTCGATTATGGTTTGGTACTTGGTTACTCTGATTGCAAACCTTGTGGGAAAGACTTTTTACCCGAGTCTCGAGTAAAAACATAAGATAGGACGAGGTTGAGTAGTGCGGGTCCGCGAGATGTATTTCTCGTTGGGTCGGTACGAGAACCTTACTTAGAGTAGATTCTTGAGAGGATGTTGTCGCTCGGCAAGTAAGTTGCCGTAAGCTTCGATATTTTCTTTAGGATCCATGACTCTGAGAACCATTTGTAGAACCTTAGTTCTTTGCCCAACTAGGAAAGATGGTTGCGTAGTGTGGGTCTGCGAGATGTATTTCTCGTTGGATCGATGCGAGAACCTCACTTAGAGTAGATTCTTTAGATGGAGTTGATGCCCGGCAAGTAAGTTGCCGCAGGTAGCAAACAGTCTAATGGATCCATGACTCTAGGAACTTTTTCAAAAACCTTAGACCATACCTGGTGAGAACCATGTTCCATACAAAGCAATCAGACTTATCCATGCCTTAAGCCTATTGAACCTATACAAAAAAAATGCCTTACATTCATACATTGCATCAACATCATAAACAAGCAAGCTCTTAGTTGTCTCTTATTTGTTTCAGGAATTGAGAACTTGAAAATGACAACTTCAATAAGACACACTTTCACGCTTAAGTACAAGGAACCTAAGTTGGACAGTATGAAGGGTTTGATCTCTGATTTGTCTCTCAGCAGACGTGATGAGTTCGGAAAAACTATGGGAAAATTTTGAGCCTTCTAAATAAGAAAGTTGACTATGGAATTATCGGCTCTCTGGCACAATATTATGATCCACCTCTGCGTTGTTTCACATTCGCTGATTTCCAGTTAGCTCCTACTTTGGAAGAAGTGGAGAGGATCGTGGGTCTCAAGTTGAAAGATTTTAATCCGTTTCCAAAGCTCGAAGAAGATATGGGCCCAAAGAAGATAGCTTCAGCCCTAAGTATCAATGTCCCGACTGTTCGAGACAATTGGGTTGAAAAAGGGGGTTGCAAAGGTTTTGCCGCAATGTTTTTAGAAGATTTAGCCCTGAAGTTCAAGAAAAGTGGAAATTGGAATGCATTCTATGTTGTGTTGGCTTTATTGATCCATGGGATTGTGCTCATCCCAAATGTTGAAAAATTTGTGGATCAAGTGGCCATAGAAGTCTTTCTCTCTGGCAATCCAGTACCATTTCTCCTAGCTGACGTTTACTACGCCCTTCACGCTCGACATGAAAAGAGGGGTGGAATGTTGTTGTGTTGTGCTCCGTTGCTTTACACAGATTCACCATCCACGTTGTTTGACATGCACAAAGAGAATCAGCTATGTATTCTGCTTCGCATGACGATAATGCCACTACTGGCTCTTTTCTCGAACTTCAAGCAATTGGTGCACCACCTAGCATAAACACATAACCAACTGTGGATTTTCGATCCTCAGCATCACAACACCAACTTGAGTCAGTGTATCCCACTAATTTGCATTATTTTCTTTCATCATCCGTAGGAAACAAAATGTCATAGTCGAGAGTTCCTTTCAGATACCTTAGTATCCTCTTTGTCGCTGCTAGATGTGATAACTTTGGCTTCTGCATGAACCTACTCACCATACCTACATTGTATGCTAAGTCAGGTCTTGTATGACAAAGGTATCGAACTGACCCAATAAGTCTTCTATATTAGGTTGGGTCGACAACATCTTCATCTGAATCTTTCGACAGTTGTAACCTGGGCTCAGCTGGAGTCGAAATTGGGTTGCAATCTTGCATCTCAAATCTCTTTAGAATTTCACATGCATGCCTTCTTTGATGCATCATCAAACCTCTACCACTCTTGTAGAATTAGATGCCAAGGAAATATGAAATGTCACCCAGATCTGACATTTCGAATTCTTTGTTAGATCACCTTTGAAGTCTTCGATCTCCTTCTTGCAGTTGTAGCGGGGTATTCGTTACCATTAGAGATATTGACTAAATCCAAGGTAAATCATACAAGTCGAGTCGCCACCGCACTTCTATTTATCCAAAGGAATGGTTAGAAAGCAAACAAAAACCTAAAAGTTTTATCGAATCAAAAACTAGTAAAAATGTCAGAGATCTGGGTAAGGGGGTTGGTTATGCAATGGGAAGGTATTAGGCACCCAAAGCATCCTAGGTACTCCTAGGGAGCCCTTTTCACATTTGTTGCAAAGGTTGTTGTTTTGTGAAAAATTATTTGTGCAAACATGATTGAAGGGATGGGAAAAGTGTGTATGTTTATCTAATGTACTACTTACTAAAAGAATGTCAAAAGAAAATGACTCGCACGGATGTCGCATCCACTGCATACGTATCTCATCTGAATCTGAGAATCAGAGTCTTCATAGCTCGGCTACCTATGGGTTAAAGAGGAGTGTGCTCGCTAAGACATCGCGTCTTATGCCTACGTATCTCATCTGGGATGAAAATCAGAGCAAAAGGTAGTTCGACCACCTATGGGGTTAAGGGTTTGGGGTGAACGACGTTACTACGCAATCTACCGGATGCTCGACCTTTGGAGACTTACTCGCCTGTAGTAGAAGGAGATAATGTGTTCTTAGGAGAAGAAAAATCAATGAGTTGGGGTGTTTAGGGATGCTTATGCAAAAAGGCAGACCTAGATGAAGGAACCGCGCAACCTTAATTGACATGCCACGAAAGGCTATGCGAAACCTAAGAAAGCGGTAAAATGCGGGAAAAATAAAGTACCACGCGGATAAAGATCCGAAGCAACAGCAATTTATGAGGTAAGAAAACCAGAGATTCTCAAGCTAAACACCATCAAAGAAAGTGAGTCAGTACAGGTAATCGGAATAGACCTCCAGGTGGTACCCCACAAATAAAGTGGAACACCAGGCAAGCCATCTCTGCAAGAGTCATATGAGCCCTCACAAAACAAAACTCAACAAACAGGTTAGAGAAACAAGATAGGGTAATCAAGAGTTGTCCCCAAATCAAAATGTAACCACATCAATCATGCCATTAAAATTCACAAAAAGCTCACAAAAAGCAACCAAGGGTATGAGGCCTAAACCTCTTGGCAAACACATGCATCAAAAGGGTATCAAATTCACCCATAATACCTCATACATTCAGAGCATTCAAATTAAAAGCATAAAGTAATGGGAATAAGGCAAACCTGACTGGAGAGATCGAATGAAATTGAATTGTCCGGTTGGGTTTGCAAAGCAATCTGAGGGTTTATATGAGAGGGAATTGGTTCTTTGCCGATGAGTTCCCTTCAGTCTTTGGAGGTTGCTCTGAACTCTGTTAGCTCTTCTCTCACTATCTTTTTCCCTGCCAGGGTAATAGGAATAGAATTTCCTTTTGTTTCACTGAAACTCTGAATTTATAACCTGATTTTTGTGGACTTGTGGGCTCAAATGAGAGAGGCTCAAGTCCAAAATTATTCTGTTATATTTTATTTATTTATTTATTTATTTTATTTTTTTCGTTTTTCGTTCTCTCTTTTTTTTTTTTTTTTTTTTTTTTTTTTTTTAAACACGTGGGCTTCGCCTAGCGAGCATGACAGTTCGAGAAATTCCTCTGAGCGTAGGTGATTCTGGTGGCTTTTCTTGGGACTCGCTAGGCGACCCATTCTGCTCGGCTAGCGAGCATGACAGCTCATGAACAAACTTTTGCTCCTTCAAGATCAACGTTTTGACTGACGAATAGACCCCATTTGAACCTGTTGGAAGTATCTCAAGTCATTCCCTTGTGTTGACTGATCATCTAAATAGAACCCACAAAGTGTCTTGGATGATACTCAAGCTTCAAACAAAAGATGTTAGTGACACATTTTTGTGCTTTTGGTTAGTAAACAAAAGTAAGAGAAACAATGATGTATAATGCAAGCATGCTTGGTGATCTCAAACCAATCACAAGGAGTCCCACCCAAAGGCAAAGGGAACCAAGATGCTAAAGATCCTTGAGGCAATGCAAATGCAATGTTATGATGCCATGAGGGATCTTAGGGTCAAAATTGGGGTCTTACAGATGCCCCTATTTAAGGTCATTCTGGCCGGAGAAGTGAAGGTTAAAATCTTCGTCTCGACGGGGTAGAATGGGCTTAAATAATACCAAAGAGACGAATTTTGGTCCCTAAGAGACCTCATGATGCAAATGTAGGTATGAAAAATGGTAGCACTCTATGGAGATATGTGTCCACAAAAGCAAAGAAATCAGAAGCCACTGATAATCCATATGAGCAATTCACTCCATGGGACCAAGACCCTGGGGACTCTCCTGGGAATAGAAAAGGGATAAAAATGCGCGAGCAGGTCACGACTCAAAGCGTGGGGAACAGAATTCCAAAGGGAAAAGATCCAATGGAAAGACTCGAGCTGACTCGAAGATGCATGTATTGGGGAATATGCCAATACAGTAAAAAACTATCCACAGCGGATACTTCGGATAAAATCCGGATGAAAACAATCCACTAAGGGACTTCGCTGGGGATGTCCACAAGGACACTCCTGGGGAAGCAGCGGGACGAGGTATTATCGGTTACTGGGTAATAAGCTCAAGGAGACATGTGATCTGAACGCCAGGTATGAGGGTGAGAGATACAACATGCTCAGGAAGAGATGAATATCCAAGACCGATATAAGGGTGAGAGATATCAAAACCTCAAAACGTCTGAGGAAAACCTAAAAGGTATACTTCAACTCAGGGATTCTGACTCCACAGGGGACAAAAAGTCATAATAGGGAGAAGAGAGGAAGGAACACCAGGGATACCGGTTACTGGGCATATAATAGGTGACCAACCAAGGCGTGAATTGGGGAATATTCCCAAAACACTCATCATCCAAAAGAGGGCTAAAAGCAAACTCGATTACAGGATGGATATTCGACTCCACAAAGGGGATACGAATCTTACTCAACTGGGGAAGAACAAAAGGCTTCAGACCCGAGAGTGCATGAGATATACTATCTATTACCGTCAAAACGTAGATAATATACTCGCATGGACGATTATCCACAACCGGTTACTGGGTTAATAAAGGATAAATCGACCGAAAAGAAAAGGCATCGGGATACCGAAACTAGGTATATAATGATGACCAATTCAGGGGAGGAACAATCGTCACCAACAACAACAGGGTAGATGGGAGATGACCCGCTGGGGATAATTTACGTAATCAGGGCAATTATCCAAGCAGATGAGGGGATATCATCACCGAATATTGGATGAAGATAACTGTCACCAATTAAAGATGAGCAAAAAATAGTTACTCTGCAAAAAGGGAAGAAATAGGATTTACAACTACCGGTATGAGGGTAGAGAAACAGAGACTCCGTCGGGGATAATAATTACTAATTATTGAGCAATTATTCATTTACCACGGGGAAACAGGAAAAGAGTCTCAAGAGACCGATCTAGGATCAAACTAGATAGGCACACCAAATCAAGACTTGTCCCGGTGAGGATATAACTCAATGGGGAAAACCATCCCAGTATATGTGTTGGGAAGGAACAAAAACAATAAACATCCACGAGGATATAACCCGGTGGGGAATATGGAAGAAAGGATAGACGCTTTCTGCTTATGGAACTGACTCTATATGGAGAGATCAGACACACACATCTGCTCGGGGAAGTATATCACCAAATAGCAGGAGACAGCAAACAACGATATATGGCAAAGAATGCAACATGAATATCTGAATGTTATAATTATGCATGAATATGCGTGGTTTATGTATGATGTATGCTGACAAACAGACGTATCTAACACAACCAGGTCCAGGAATCAACCACCCGGTACTATATCTCAAGAGAGAAAGCCAAGTTCACCGAAGAGTATCCAATCCGCTGGGGATCAGAGATACCAGGAAGCAAAGAACTCTGCAAGGGATGAATCATCAATCATTCCAGCTGGGGACGAGAGTTATCACAGACAAGGTCCACCACACCAACAACTCTATTGAGGAATCTATCCGAGGAGATAAAGGATTTATCGGGATCAACCACCAAATACCGCTCTTGCCCAAAGAGATTCAAGCTGCTGAGGAAGAAAGATTGCTACTCTGCTGAAGGGAAGAGAGGTGACTCTCAACAAGCAATCCACTTGGTAGGATAAACCACAAGGGGTTCCGGAGGGAGGAGATACAATCATGCCAGGAATATGGACAAAAATCTTACCCCGTTGGGGATCGTACCACCCTTGGGAGAGCACTGAGGATCTCCTAAGTATCCTTTCGTCATTGTGAATGTTCACTTTGTTTAAAAACAAATTATAAAAAATTTGATCGTTTAAAACAATGATATTTTCTTAATTAAAACATGCAAAACATTTGTTGAATAGAAACAGATAAGAGTGCCAATAATTGGGTAAAAGGCTCAAATTTATTTGATAGAATGGTAGTCTGCGAATGGCAAGACTCCATAGATCTTTACAAATTTGAAATTGGTGATATATATTGGAAAAGAGCTACATTGAACATAATGACCATTTCTCCACCAATTCTGAATCCGATGTATTTGAAGCTTTGGCTGATAATGAGCAAGGATCTCTGACGGACGACAGTTGTAGAACAAAGTCTTGTCAGGATGCAGTTACTTGCCAAATCCCTAATTTTTGCCTAGATTGCCCCAGGATGAGGTACTCAATCTAGAGGGATACATATATTCATTTTTCATGTCTCTAACTTTTGCTTGGACCGCCCTTTCGGGTTTTCAATCCACCGAGACGCTCATTTTTGCCTAAGCCGCCCTTTTGGGTTTTCAACTTAGCGAGCTATTCAGTTTTTTTATTCTTTAGGCGAAGTATTTCTTGACTGCATCTGAATTCACAGGACGAGTGAAATCCTCCCCATCCATAGTTGTAAGTATCAAAGCACCGCCTGAAAAGGCTCTCTTAACAACATATGGACCTTCATAGTTTGGAGTCCACTTGCCCTTGGAATCGGGCGCGAAAGACAAGACGTTCTTGAGCACAAGGTCACCTTCTCGGAACACACGAGGCTTGACCTTCTTATCAAAAGCTTTCTTCATTCTCTGCTGATATAACTGACCATGGCACATGGCAGTCAATCTCTTCTCTTCTATCAAATTCAGATGGTCATAACGACTCTGAACCCATTCAGCATCAGTCAACTTGGCTTCCATCAAGACTCTCATTGATGGGATCTCCACCTCTACCGGGAGTACAGCCTCCATCTTGACTTAGCGATCATATCGTCAACGTACACCTCAATCTCCTTATGCATCATGTCATGGAACAAGGTAGTCATAGCTCGTTGATATGTGGCTCCGGCGTTCTTCAAACCGAAGGGCATCACTCGATAACAGAATGTTCCCTAAGGTGTGATGAATGTTGTTTTCTCCATATCCTCGGGTGCCATTTTAATCTGATTATATCCGGAAAATCCATCCATAAACGAGAAGACTTTGAATTTAGCTGTATTATCTACCAATATATCAATATGTGGTAGAGGGAAATCATCTTTCGGACTAGCTTTATTCAAATCTCTATAGTCCACACACATCCGGACTTTTCCATCTTTTTTAGGCACGGGCACGATATTGGCCACCCATTGAGGATATGTAGAAGTCACCAGAAACCCCGCATCAATTTGCTTCTGAACTTCCTCTTTGATCTTCACTGCCATATCAGGATGAGTTCTTCTGAGCTTCTGCTTCACAGGCACGCACTCAGGCTTTAAAGGTAAGAAATGTTGCACAATATCGGTATCTAGACCAGGCATGTCTTCATATGACCAGGAAAAGACGTCAACATATTCTCGTAGCAACTTAATCAACCCTTTCTTAACAGATTCTTCCAGAAGTGCCCCAATCTTTACCTCTCGCACACAATCTTCAGACCCCAAGTTGACTGTTTCCAGATTCTCAAGATGCGGCTGAATGATCTTCTCTTCATGCTCAAGTAGTCGGGTGATCTCATCAGGAATATCTTCAACATCATCTTCCTCTGCCTCAAATACAGGGAATTCAAAATTGGGAGATGGTGTTGGGTCATTATGTCCAATGGGTTTAGAAATCAACCTGCATAATGATTTTGGATATGAAAAGCTTTAGAATTCAAATAAGGCAAATCATTATGCAGGTGAAAAGATTGATTTTATTCCATTTTGAGGTTTTATGTGATCACCAATTTCATGCAAAAGCGAAAAGGGAAAATAAATGGAAAAACAAACATTTAACATGAATTTATTGAATGAAAATATCATTGCATTAATGCGCCAACAATGTCATCACTCCTCCTTTTGGAATGGGAGAAGGGTTTTTTAAACAAAGTGATTATTACGTTGACTTATGGACAACTGTTGGAATATCCACAGCGACCCAATTGTTGCAGACCCCTCCAAGGATGATGAAATTGCCAGAATCCTTTGTATCTTCTTCTAGAACGGCAGCAGCCTCCTCATCTTGACCGGCGTGGATGAAACCTCCACTCTTGAATAACCCTTGCTTGTTGAAGGTACCAGAAGAGAAACCTATGCCAGCCCGGGACTCGTTGTCTTTTAACTCAATCATTTTTCCTAAACCAGTGGTTGCACCATGCTCAATGGCTAACTTTGCATCTTTGTAGGAAGCAAATGAAGGAGTTCTCTTCTCAATAGGCTCAACTATAGATAAAGCTTGGAAAGGAGTTCCAATTTCAACCTCAGCATCTATATAAGAGAAGGAAGACAAATGGCTAACCAGGAGAGCCCTTTCTCCCCCTACCACCACCAGCTTCTTGTTTTTCACGAATTTCAATTTCTGGTGTAGGGTGGATGTCACGGCGCCTGCCTCGTGAATCCATGGTCGGCCTAAGAGACAACTATACGATGGGTGAATGTCCATAACCTGGAAGATAATCTGGAAATCACTTGGTCCGATCTTGATTGGGAGATCAACTTCCCCAATCACAGTTTTGTGAGACCCATCGAATGCCTTCACAACTACTCCACTCTGCCTCATGGGAGGCCCTTGATATGATAGCTTGGAGAGAGTGGACTTTGGCAATACGTTCAATGATGACCCGGTGTCCACCAGCATATTGGACATGGCGTTGTCTTTGCAATTCATAGATATGTGTAAATCCAAGTTGTGGTCTCTTCCTTCCTCGGGGAGATCAGAGTCACAAACGCTCAGGTTGTTGCAAGCAGTAATGTTTGCAACAATGCTATCGAATTGCTCCAAAGTGACATTGTGATCTACATATGCCACATCCAACACCTTCTGCGGAGCCTCTCGGTGTGGTTCTGAATTTAAGAGTAAGGATAAAACAGATATTTTGGATGGCGTTGTAGAAGTTGGTCTACAACATTGTACTCGCTCCTTTTGATGGGTCTCAGCATCTCATCACAGTCTTCTTTCACATTGCCACTCGGGCCAACAGAAGTAGGAGTTTTCAGTACGGAGGAGGGCTTAACAACAAGTGCCGGATTCGGAGAATTCACAGCGTTCCCGATCGGGTGTTCAACAAAATCAGCATTAATTTGAGGCTTCGGCGGTGCTGAAAATACACGGCCACTACGGGTCAAACCGCTAACATCGGCAATATTCACAACAGAAAAAGAGGGCAAGGACACCTCTTTCCCATTCTCTACTGCTACGGCGTTGTAGCGATAGGGAACTGCCTTTTCAGAGGAGTAAGGCACAGGACCAGCAGGCTTAATGATCAGAGCGGGAGAAGCCTTTTGCTTGCTACCATTGTACTTGATGATAACAGGCTCGGGTATCCGGAACACTGGGGAGATCACCTTGACCTCAGGCTCATTTTCATCAACATTCCTGTTTTGAAGGATCTCAATGACTCCTTCGTCCAGTATTTCCTGAACATCCTTGCGCACCTGGCAACAACCCAATCGGTTAACAGAGCAGACTCGGCATCTATCATGGTCATGCTCATAATGACTGTAATCACATAGTAAACGATGCATCTGGACCAGAGACTGTTGAATATGACTGACATATTTGACCTTGTCTTTTCCAGGGCAACCCTGGACCATGTTGACAGATTTCCCATGTTCGGGCAATGGGTTCTTCTTCACATTAGGGCCTACGTCCTCAAAACATAAAATACCACACCTCACAAGGTCTTGAACCTTGGTCTTCAAAGGGTAACAATTCTCCACATCGTGGCCGGGAGCACCAGAATGGTAAACACAATGTAACTCAGGCTTATACCACCACTGGGGGTTAGCAGGTATAGCCGGTGGGTCTCTCGGAGTAATCAGCTTCCTTTCTATCAAAGAGGGATATAACTCTGCGTACGTCATAGGAATAGGATCGAAGGTGACCCTTTTCCTCTCGTAACTCGTGCTGGTTTGATTACTGTTTCGAGGCTGGTAGGCTTGCTGCTGCGGTCGGTGCTGTTGTTGTTGTTGCTGCTGATATTGTGGATGTGGTTGCTGATTGTTACTATGTTGCTGATAATGTTGATTGTCTCTGAAAACAGGTGCTATATGAGCCACCTGGTGCTGGTTACTGGCGGGACGCACAGTCTTCCTCCTCACAGAGGGTCTTCTTGGTTTCTCATGGGAGATCACAGCATGTGCCTCTCCATCTTTCTTCTTTGCAAACGCCCCATAACGTTTGGCAGAAGAGCCTTCTTCTCTGGTTAACCGTCCTTCACGGACCCCTTCTTCTAGACGCATCCCCATATTCACCATCTCGGTGAAGTCAGAAGGAGCGCTAGCAATCATCTGCTCATAATAAAAAGAACTTAAAGTCTTCAAAAAGATCTTAGTCATCTCTTTCTCTTCTAGCAGAGGCATGATCTGTGCTGCCACCTCTGGGCGTACTCCTTAAATGTTTCTTTATCCTTCTGGGACATGGCTCTCAATTGATCTCTATCGGGAGCCATATCCACGTTGTACTTGTACTGCTTGACGAAGGCTTCGCCGAGATCATTGAAGGATCGGATGTTCGCGCTGTCTAAACCCATGTACCAACGCAAAGCGGCACCGGACAGACTGTCCTGAAAGTAGTGGATGAGTAGTTGGTCATTATCGGTTTGAGTCGACATCTTCTTGGCATACATGACCAGGTGGCTGAGAGGACAAGTATTTCCTTTGTACTTTTCAAAATCAGGGACCTTGAATTTCACAGGGATCTTCACATTTGGAACCAAGCAGAGTTCGGAAGCAGACTTGCCGAAAAGATCCTTCCCTCTGAGAGTTTTCAATTCCTTGCGAAGCTCAAGAAATTGATCGTTCGTAGCATCCATCTTCTCATAAACATCAAGACCCTCAGACGGCTCAGAATGATAGATGGTGTCGTCTACCCTGGGCAAAGTATGCACGACAGGAGGAGGAACGGCAAGGACCGGGCTAGATGCCGGCAAAGAAGCAAAGGTAGGAACAGGACCCTAAGGCATGAAATTGGGAGGCATCCCCCACGGGAACCCGGTTGGCATGGATGTTGGAACAAAGTGTGTACTGGCAGCGGGCACAGTAGAGGAGACAATCTCGGAGATAACTATCCTCTGGGGAGGAGTTGAAGGTGTCGGAGAAGACTGGCTCTGGGAAGCCATGAATGACTCCATTAGGGCAGTCAATCTGGCCACTTCCTCTTTCAGCTCGCGGTTTTCTTGCTCTAGTTGATCCATCAGTCTTGAAATGTTGGCTCTAGTGTAGTACCGGTGAGTCAGCTTGTCTTCAAAATGAAGGACACAGAGTTAGACCACAGGGCAAGGGACCGGAAACAGAACCTACTTATGCATATGATGCATGCAATGCTTGTGCATATGATTTGTTTTTTTTATTTCAAAGGAACTTTAGAGTTTTATTTGCAAATTTTGGAAATATTAAGCATTTTATCACATATGGAAATATCTCATCAAATAATATCAGGGAAAAGAAGTGCAGCATCGTTAATCATATACAAGAGAAAAGGAAAATAATCATCCTATGGATCCCTAGAAACAATCATCTAAAGCTCGGGACACAGGAAGATAAGATGCACGAAGCCTCTTCACCTCCCTCTCATAGGCTGCCTCCATATCGGCCTTCTCTTTGGCGAGTTGATCATACCTCCTCTTCCAGAACTTAGAAGACTGAGGAAGTAGAGAAGTCCATACATCATCAGGGTCATCAATAACCTGATGCTCAAGAAACTCATTCAAAGTATCCTTCTCCTTAATCTGCTGAAGCAACTCTTCACGTTCACGGATCCAGGCACGTGAACGGTCTTTGTCTCTCAACTCCTCTACTCCTTGATTAGGGAGGGTTGAAGGCCCAGTCATAACCATAGGTGTAGGTCTCGGATACTCGTAAGGCATGAGATACTCAGACGCCCTCTTCCTAACCCAAACACTGTAAGGCTCTAAAGCGATGCAATTCTTAGGACCCAACTCTTTCCTTCCTTTCCTATGAATCTTGCGCCAAGCGCGGACCATCCTAGCTTTCAAGCCTTGGGGATCTTTACCATCATGAAAGAATACACCCTCTAACAGAATGTTATTGGGTTTATCCTTTAAGGGGAACCCAAGCTGCCGACGTGCCAAAACAGGATTGTAGTTAATCCCACCACATGTACCAAGAAGAGGTACATTGGAGAATTCGCCACAAGAGTCAATAATCTGCACACCATCATACACACGGTTATACCAAGAGATATCATCATTAGTGAGAGACATAAGTCTCGTGGACCACCGTAGACATTCCTTGTTCTCCTTGAAAGCGACCGTCTGAGGTAAGTGAGAAATAAACCACTTATACAACAGAGGCAAACAGCACACAATGGCGCCACCACCCTTTGCATTCCTCATATGCAAAGAGAAATAGGTATCACCCAACAGAGTCGGAACGGGATTAAGAGTAGAGAAGATCCTAATAGCGTTCACATCCACAAACTTGTCGATGTTGGGGAACAATACCAATCCATAGATGAGAAGTGCAAATATGGCTTCGAAGGCATCCTCACTCATGGCCTTCCCATATATAGTAGCTTGAGCAATGAGGAACTCAGAAGGGAGACCTTGAATTCCACCTTTGGTAGTCATATGAGCACCAACCAGAGATTCATCTATGTGTAACATGTCAGCTATCTCTTGAGAAGTAGGAATACTCTCCAAGCCACTGAACGGCAACTGGTCTAGAATAGGTATACCCACAAGATAAGCATACTCCTCAAGGGTAGGCAAAAGCTGAAAATCCGGAAACGTGAAGCAACGGTACAAAGGATCGTAAAACTGCACCAATACACTCATCAACCCTTCATCCACTTGAGTGGTCAGAAGAGGAAGAAGCTTCCCGAAACGAGCCTTGAAACTCAAGGGATCTAATACATAAGATGTCAAATTCCTTAACTCTTTCAAGTCTGGTTGTCTGAAACTGTACTTCTTTGTATTCCTTCTTTGTCTTTCCATGTCTGAAAATTTTGCAAATAGACCTCTTAAGTTCCTTGAAAATTTTCTTATTATTTTGATGATATGAATGCAAATGGGTGCATGAATGCATGAATGCAACAATCACACTCAAGGATCAAGCAAAGCACACCAAACAAAGGTCATGGGATGGATCATGTTATCCTTAATATCAATCATCCATTTTGGTGGATTATGGTTTACACCTTATCAACACCCAAGTTACATTGATATTAAGGATACCTGAACGGATCAACCATGAATCAAGGGTTTGTTGCAAGTCACGAGCATGGAGTTTAGGTTAAGAACCACCCAAAGGGAGTGTACTAAGGTTTAAACCTGCCAAACATGTTCTACAAAAGGTTCCCATAGTCATCATCCCATCTTTCGGATATTATCGGAGAAACGACTACTCGTATTCCAAAAATATTCTCAAGAGAGACTCTTATGAGTGTAGTATCGCGTAACAATCGTATCAAATCTTACACTTGAACGACTTTCGCACTACATCCTACGAATAGGCCAAGATGGGTTTGGTAAACTAAGGTCCTTGGCTTCTAAGGTCTATATTGGAAAGAGTAATGTCTAACCACAACTTACTTGTGTGACATTATTGATCTCAACATGACCTCCACCAAGTGAATGGGCTTGCAAGTCAACTTGCTAAGGAATAACTCCACACAAGTCGACAAGACTATACCATTCTCATATCCTAAGTGCACTCGAGTTCGGGTATAAAACTCATCTCACAAAGATCACCAATCACACAAGGAATTAATATTCAAGCAATTCAATCATTACATACAATACAGTAATCCCAAATTGCACAAAAATATGTCACAAAAAAAATATACAATACAATACAACAAATATGAAAAAGTAGGCAAAACCCACTAGGATTTATCACTCCCCAGCAGAGTCGCCACTTTTCTGTAGCGGGGTATTCGTTACCATTAGAGATATTGACTAAATCCAAGGTAAATCATACAAGTCGAGTCGCCACCGCACTTCTATTTATCCAAAGGAATGGTTAGAAAGCGAACAAAAATCTAAAAGTTTTATCGAATCAAAAACTAGTAAAAATGTCAGAGATCTGGGTAAGGGGGTTGGTTATGCAATGGGAAGGTATTAGGCACCCAAAGCATCCTAGGTACTCCTAGGGAGCCCTTTTCACATTTGTTGCAAAGGTTGTTGTTTTGTGAAAAATTATTTATGCAAACATGATTGAAGGGATGGGAAAAGTGTGTATGTTTATCTAATGTACTACTTACTAAAAGAAGGGTCAAAAGAAAATGACTCGCACGGATGTCGCATCCACTGCATACGTATCTCATCTGAATCTGAGAATCAGAGTCTTCGTAGCTCGGCTACCTGTGGGTTAAAGAGGAGTGTGCTCGCTAAGACATCGCGTCTTATGCCTACGTATCTCATCTGGGATGAAAATCAGAGCAAAACGTAGTTCGGCCACCTATGGGGTTAAGGGTTTGGGGTGAACAACGTTACTACGCAATCTACCGGATGCTCGACCTTTGGAGACTTACTCGCCTGTAGTAGAAGGAGATAACGTGTTCTTAGGAGAAGAAAAATCAATGAGTTGGGGTGTTTAGGGATGCTTATGCAAAAAGGCAGTCCTAGATGA
This sequence comes from Lathyrus oleraceus, assembly GCF_024323335.1. Taxonomy (NCBI): domain Eukaryota; kingdom Viridiplantae; phylum Streptophyta; class Magnoliopsida; order Fabales; family Fabaceae; genus Lathyrus; species Lathyrus oleraceus. The sequence continues at coordinate 450,115,618 of NC_066580.1, forward strand.
AGGAACCGCGCAACCTTAATTGACATGCCACGAAAGGCTATGCGAAACCTAAGAAAGCGGTAAAATGCGGGAAAAATAAAGTACCACGCGGATAAAGATCCGAAGCAACAGCAATTTATGAGGTAAGAAAACCAGAGATTCCCAAGCTAAACAACATCAAAGAAAGTGAGTCAGTACAGGTAATCGGAATAAACCTCCAGGTGGTACCCCACAAATAAAGTGGAACATCAGGCAAGCCATCTCTGCAAGAGTCATATGAGCCCTCACAAAACAAAACTCAACAAACAGGTTAGAGAAACAAGATAGGGTAATCAAGAGTTGCCCCCAAATCAAAATGTAACCACATGAATCATGCCATTAAAATTCACAAAAAGCTCACAAAAAGCAATCAAGGGTAGGAGGCCTAAACCTTTTGTCAAACACATGCATCAAAAGGGTATCAAATTCACCCATAATACCTCATACATTCAGAGCATTCAAATTAAAAGCATAAAGTAATGGGAATAAGGCAAACCTGACTGGAGAGATCGAATGAAATTGAATTGCCCGGTTGGGTTTGCAAAGCAATCTGAGGGTTTATATGAGAGGGAATTGGTTCTTTGCCGATGAGTTCCCTTCAGTCTCTGGAGGTTGCTCTGAACTCTGTTAGCTCTTCTCTCACTATCTTTTTCCCTGCCAGGGTAATAGGAATAGAATTTCCTTTTGTTTCACTGAAACTCTGAATTTATAACCTGATTTTTGTGGACCTGTGGGCTCAAATGAGAGAGGCTCAAGTCCAAAAATTTTCTGTTATATTTTATTTATTTGTTTATTTTCGTTTTTCGTTCTCTTTTTTTTTTTAAACACGTGGGCTTCGCCTAGCGAACATGATAGTTCGAGAAATTCCTCTGAGCGTAGGTGATTCTGGTGGCTTTTCTTGGGACTCGCTAGGCGACCCATTCTGCTCGCCTGGCGAGCATGACAGCTCATGAACAAACTTTTGCTCCTTCAAGATCAACATTTTGACTGACGAATAGACCCCATTTGAACCTGTTGGAAGTATCTCAAGCCATTCCCTTGTGTTGACTGATCATCTAAATAGAACCCACAAAGTGTCTTGGATGATACTCAAGCTTCAAACAAAAGATGTTAGTGACACATTTTTGTGCTTTTGGTTAGTAAACAAAAGTAAGAGAAACAATGATGTATAATTCAAGCATGCTTGGTGATCTCAAACCAATCACAAGGAGTCCCACCCAAAGGCAAAGGGGAACCAAGATGCTAAAGATCCTTGAGGCAATGCAAATGCAATGTTATGATGCCATGAGGGATCTTAGGGTCAAAATTGGGGTCTTACAGCAGCTACCTGTTATCAACAGGTCATCGACATAGAGACATAGTATAAGCAATTCACTCTTGCCTATTCTTACATATACTCCGTGTTCACTTGTGAAATTCACAAATTCCTTCTCCCTTAGAAAGCCATCTATCTTCTTGTTCCAAGCTCTTTGAGCTTGTTTAAGTCTGTACATGGCTTTATGCAACCTGTAGACTTTTCTTTCTTCGCCATGTTTCACAAACCCAGTTGGTTGTGCAACATAAACTTCTTCTTTTAAGGGGTCATTAAAGAATGCACATTTCACATCCATCTGACACATATGCCAGTTGTTCATGTTTGCTAGACCAACAACCAACCTAATTGTTTCGATCCTAGCAACAGGTGCAAAAACTTCATCGAAGTCAATTCCTTCTTTCTGAAGAAATCCTTTCTCCACAAGTCTTGCCTTGTGTCGAGTCACTTCTCCTTTGGGATTCAACCTCACATCCACTTCACATCAATTACCTTCTTGTCTTGAGTCAATTAGACGAGTGACCAAGTGTTGTTGACTTTGATTGACTTCAATTCTTCGTCCATTGCTTTCATTCACTTCGAATCTTTCAATGCCTCAACTGCATTGACAGGTTTGACATCTGCGTAGAAAGCATAATGTACCAGCTCACCTTCTTCATTGACCATATCATCTGATGTAATCACACGTTCTTGCAACCTTGCAGACATTTGTCTTGTTCTTTGAGGTCTGCTTGGGCCTGCTTCACCTCTGACTTCTTCCTGTCGAACTTCTCTTTCGACTTCACTAGTTGGTTCATCACAAAAGATTCTCACTGAATCTTTCTTGACATTCTCAGTCCAATCCCACTCCTTAAGCTCATCTATGATCATGTCCCTACTGATCACCACTTGCTTCTTCACTAGGTCGAACAACTTGTATCCTCCATTTGAATGATATCCTATCAAGATCATCTAACTCGACTTGTCATCAAGTTTTCTTCTCAACTGATCTGGCACATGTTTATGTGTTATAGATCCAAACACCCTCAAATGACTCAAGCTAGGCTTGACACCAGACCAACATTCTTCTGGCGTGATTCCTTCTAGCTTCTTCGTCGGACATCTGTTCAGGATATATGTCGCAGTCGACACAGCTTTTCCCCATAATTATTTGGGTAGATGCTTGCCTTTCAACATACTTTTAATCATATTCATGATGGTTCTATTCTTCATTTATGTGACCCCATTCTGCTGTGGAGTGTAGGGTGGCACCACCTCATGCACAACCCCTTCTATCATACATAATGAATCAAAGTCTTTCGACACATATTCTCCACCACCATCAGTTCTCAAAATCTTGATCTTTCAACCGCTCTGTCTTTCGACCATAGATTTAAACTTGGAAAATACCTCTATCACTTCACTTTTCTTCTTGATCAGGTAAGATCATATTTTTCGACTGAAATCATCTATGAATGTAACAAAGTATTTGTTACCTCCAATCGAATCCACCTAGAGAGGACCACATACATCAGAGTATATGACTTCAAGAATTGCCTTCGACCTGCTTCCTGCTTCCTGCATCCTTACTGAAGTTGTTCTTATGCTACTTCGCCTGCACACATTCTTCACACACTTCGATTGGAATGTTGATTTCTGGTAATCCTGAAACCATATTTCTTCTCTTCAAATCTCTGATCTCTTTGAAATTGAGATGGCCAAGTCTGTAATTCCATATCCATTCATCTTTACTGGATGTTGTTGCAAGGCACTTATGCTCCATCACATTTAGTTCAATCTTGAAGGTTCTATTCTGAGACTTTGGAGCCTTCAAGATCAACCTTCCATTTGAGTCGAGAACTCTCATCATCTTATCTTTGATCGACACCTTGTAGTTCTTTTTGACTAACTTCCCTATGATGAGCAAATTACTCATGCCTGGTATGTACAACACATTTGAAATTACTGACCTCTTTCCATCTTTCCTCATAATTAGAACATCACCAACACCTTCAACTACTAGAGTGTTTTCATTTGCAAACTTCAACATGTTCTTCATTGAGGGGTTTATGTTGACAAACCAATCTTTTCTTCCAGACATGTGTGATGAGTATCCTGAATCCAAGTACCACTGGTCCTTGAATCTCTCTTCATCTCTTGTTGTAACCATTAACAATGTTTCTTCTTCGTGTTTCGCCAGCTTTGCATAAGTTTCTTAATTCTTCTGCTTTTCTGGACAATCACTAGAATAGTGACCATACCTTTGACAATTGTAACACTGAATGTGACTCTTGTCTGGCTTTTGACCACCACATCTTCCTCTACCTGCAACACCGCCTCTTTTGTTGCCTTGGTTCCAGGGTTTTCTCTGATTCGACCAATTTCCTTCTTGCTGATTTTGACCAGTCGAATTGTTGTAGCCCCCTCTGCCCTTGTTGCCATTCCAGACTCCTTTTCTTTCTTTTGTTGATTGAGCCTGCAAAGCCATGTCACTCTTTGACTTTCTTGCAGCTCTTTCAGTCATTCTTTGTTCATGAGATTCAAGCGTCCTTTGAAGCTCTTCCTTTGTCAGTTTTGACAAATCTTTCGACTCTTCTATGGCTACTACCACATGGTCGAACTTTGGAGCCAACGACCCCAAGATCTTTCCAACAACAGATCTTGATGTCAACACTTCTCCACTTACCTTGATTTCATTCACCAGTTTCGTAACCTTGGTGAAGAAATCAGTAATGCTTTCATTGTCTCCTATCTGAAGCAATTCATACGTTCTTTTGTGAGTTTGTAACCTCACCTCTTTCACCTTCTTCGCGCCTCCAAACGATTTCTCCAGAATTTCACATGCTTCTTTCGCTGACTCTACATCACTAACCTTTTCAAAGTTATCTGCATCAACACATTGATGGACTATAAAGAGAGATTTATAATCTTTCTTCTTAAATTCTTTATGTTCAGCCTTTTCTTGATCCATCGCAGCTTCTGCAAGTGTTGCTACTCCTTCCTTCACAAGATCCCAAAGATATTGATAACAAAACGCAATCTTTATCTGCTTGCACCAATTCTCATAATTGTTGTTCTTGAGAATCAGAAGATTTGCTGGAAAATGCTTGTTTGGATGATTCGTTGTCATGGTGATTTTCTTCCCACGAATCGATTAAACCGGAGCTCTGATACTAGATGTTGGAAATCCCCCAAAACCTATGGAGAATTTCAATCAATTTTGATGAACAAGATTGTTATCATCCACACAATAACAATGAAAAGAAAGAACAATGGAGAAAGAAAAAGTGTAAAGAACGATGAAGGAAAAGAGTTATAAAATTCTGCAGAGTTTCTCTCTGCCCACAAACTGGGGAAAAATTTCTTATTCACTTTGTAACTGCAAAATACTGTGAATACAATATTATAAATTCACCTCATTACAAAAATAAAGGTTACTCCCTTTATTTATAGATTTAGGTTAACTTGGAATTATCTTTAAAGATAATTTAGGGTTGCATTGTGAATATAGATTTGTTTAAAGATAATTTAGAATATTACTTTTTCCACTCTTAGTGGTGTCGCCCTTCTGAAAAATAAAAAAAATGTCCATATGATTTGGAAATATACATTTTCAAACGCATCCAATTCACACTCCATCAATTTGTAAATGAATCACACCCTCATTTTGCTAAAAACTAGTACAAAAATGCATCTCTGTGACAAGTTAGAAAAACGGGGACTAAAACCTAGTCGAAGTGTCGAAGCATGTTGCTCCACACATGATTTCGACTTAGGCCTATTTTTGTAGTGTTAGCTATTTTAGCCTTTTATAGTTTTAGGATTCTCAATGCAACCCTATATTTCCATATTTTTAAAAATTTATTTAAAACTTAATCTAAATGTCAAATTAATAATTATTCATTTTTCAAATTAATCTCTATAAATTTTAACAATGTGACCTTTAAATATTTCAGATTTGCAAATTAGAGATAAGAGAAAGACATTAAAAAATTAATGTGACCTTTATACCAGTGTCAAGTCGTATATTGTTTAAAACAAATTAGCCACCAAAACCTAAAATTTTACGATAATTTATAAAAGATTTACCTGGAGCATGGGAATCTAAATGTTTTTACCACTCCATTCAACCACAGCACAATCTTCAGAAAGTGCTTTGCATTAATAAAACATGGAGCATCTTTTTAATAAGAATCTCATTAACTGAATAAAGCCAACACAAATCAAAATCAAAGCCTTTCAAACAAGTTGCTTACTTACAAGCCAAGTTTAAATTGAGTGGATGAATGTCGGAAATGTGAATAGTTTGAAAATAACATGACCGCAAAGTAGCTTTCATCTCTACCTGTAGTTCCGTTAGTAGAATTTACAAAATTGAATGCCCTCCAGGACATTTCACTGGCTGAGACTGTCTCAAATTCAATTACATCTCAAGCCACAAAAAGCAATATTTCTAAAAATATTAAGCCCAAAAAAGTTCTGTTGCACCATGCAAGAAATTAGCTGTTGAGAGTGGAAAGCATGCCCCCAGATGCAGTTGGAATCACCACCTCCCACCCAGGTCCTTTAAGGGGAAAGGTACTAACAGGAGGTTTCACATCAGCTGAGCTATTGACAACAAGATCACTGCGATCCAAGAGATTCTCCAGGTCTTCATCACTAATATCTTTCTGTATCATTTTGTCCTCAGCTGTTTCGTCATCTCGAAGCAATGCCAAAATATCCTCTTCCTAATATCACAGATAAGAGACAGACATTAAAAAATGGTGAAAAATGTAACTCTAAAAACCAAATATCACAGATAAGAGACTATGGACTCTCCACTTGGTTCCAGTCAGATCCATTCCCTCTAAATAGATAAAGCAGCAACAATACTATTTAAGCAATTTGTATAAGTATAAGCTTGATATGAGACTAATTGATGATTAAAAGGGTTGCGCATGTTTATCTAGTTAGGCCAATCAAACATATTAGAAAACATTCTAGTCAAATTAAAAATTAGCTAGCCATGTAAATAACCGAAACCACACTTTCAACATCAGTAGCATTCTAGTACATTTTCCTGACAAATCCATTTATACAAAACAAAACATGAGCATAAGAAAATATCAATTACAAACTACTGCTAACATACAAACCTCCATTTCATCCATACTGGAATGCGTAGTACGCTCCTGATGAAACTGTCCCTTCTCTATCACCACATGCTCAAGCTTCAACTTGCTGAAAGCTCTTTTCAGCATTCGACCCTGTAAAAGGACCATGTCATGCTCATCTCAAAAATAGAAGCCACCAATTACATGCCGTACAAATATACTATATTGCCAAATACCTCTACTGATTGTGCAGTTGCGAGCCTGTAAACATGAACAGGCTTTGATTGACCAATTCTATGACATCTATCCATGGCCTGCAAATCCATTTGAGGATTCTGGAGTACAAAGAAATCAGTACAGCAAAATCATAAGCAGATTGCAAGTCAAATACTGTAAAGCAATTTGACAAATGCCAAACAGGAAAAAGTCAAAAAGTACCCAGTCACTGTCATAAAGAATGCAAGTGTCAGCTGCAGTAAGGTTTATTCCCAATCCACCAGCCCTAGTAGAAAGAAGAAAGATTCTAAAATGGCTGTTTAGATCATTGAATTCCTGGATCTGGCCAACAAAACAAATATAATTTTAGCCTTTCAAATCTGTGACAGATGATTAAGATCAGCGTTTCCAAAGAGAACAGGTGATGATTACAAAAGAGTGTTGTAATACAAAAAAATCCATGATTTAAACAAAAGCATAGATTTTAAAATCAATGTGTCAAAATGTAGTATGCCACATATAATAAGAGCTTTCTTTGTAAAAAAACAAGCACAAACAGACCCCTTAAGTTATCATTTATGATAAAACACAAAACATTGAAGATCATGATGCGACATTGTGCATTATTAATTTCATATTCAAAAGAATCAAAACAAAAAAAAAACATATTAGCAAAAGTAATTTGAGTTATCTGATTAAAAGTGGTGTTTACAAACACTTGTACAGACCTGACGTTTCCTTTCATCCAGTTTCACTGAACCATCAATCCTGCAAACTTTAAAACCCTTTTCACTAAAATAATAATCCATTATATCCAGCACTTTAGTCCATTGACTGAAGATCAGAACCTGATAGCAATAAGCAAAGGTAGGTGCACGTGAGTAACAGCTTGGACACACAAAACAGGAAGCCAAAAGCATCACATGTATAGCATACCTTGTGATTACGTGCAAATAGCCGCTCCAACAACCGGTTGAGCAATTGGAATTTTCCGCATTGCTCAATTATCTCATTCAAAGGAGGATAAAAATCTATCACAAATAAAATGCAGTTTATTATTTGTATCACTAATCGTAACATTAGCTAAACCATCCAACCATGTGACAACTTACATGAACCATCATAGGGTGATTCTAAGAGGTCGGGATGGTTACAGACTTTCCTAAGTTGAATTACCAAGTTATTAATACTCGCCGCAGCACGCCCTGCATTAAATCAAATTAGTAGAGTACAGTACATAATATAATTTCTTGGACACAAATCCCCATACTGATGGTGAGGGTGGGCAAGTTGAAACAGAACTTTCCCATTCACTCAAATGAAAAATTTTGAAATAAAATTACCAATTGTTAGTTTCCTGTCCAAATGTTTCTCGAATGTCGCATTAACTAGATGATCCTGCAAGTTCTTCTGATGCTCAGTCATGTTAGCATAAATAATGATCTCTTTTTTCCGGGGCAATGATAGCTCAACATCAGACTTCATTCGGCGCAAAAGAAATGGTCTGAGAATTGCATGAAGCTTGGCCACTACCTGCATGAAACATAGCCATTTAGCCTACTAATTTATATGAAGAATGGGCAGCTAGCATAACATCCATCATCAATTCTAGAACACATACCTGGTTTCTTCTTTTCTCTTCCATTTCTTCCATTGTTGCTCCAGAAGCACACTTTCCTGACAGATTAAACCTACAAAGAAATTTGAAAGAATAAAGAAACATAAAGGCATGCATGGTATTTTCTTTTGCACTAAACCAAGAACAACATTGCCAAAAGGCATACAAACTGTTAGAATATAACCTTCAATAGGGACAAACATTGAGCATTTTAGAAGAGCACATTACAAGGAAAAGACAAGGTTGTCAAGACCGAGAACATGAGTAATATCAGTTGGCAAGATCATGAAACATAAGATTGCAACTAGGATCCTTAGATTCTACCCAAATATTTACATATGATTGTGAGAGGGAGCAAGATCACAAAACATATGAGCATAACCAGAATCATAAGATCCTACCAGAAAAAATAGTGTGTGTGTGTGTATAGTGCATGAAATCACACCTCTTAATTAACTAAAAAGCAAAAACAAAACATAAGACTTTCATAGGTGTAAAAGTAGAACAGCCAAGTCCGTAAAAGAAACTACTCATAGCTTAATAAAATCAGAAAATAATTCATAGTAAAATAAAATCTTGTTCAGATTCATTAATTTAATAAATTAAATATTTAATTTAATAATATAGTTAGGAAATATTTGAAATTAGTTAAGGAATTGATTTAATATAGTTAGAGAATAAAGAATATTTTAATTATTTGATATATGGCTAAGAACTCAGCACAAAACAATAAGAACGTAAAACAAAAAATAGAAAACAACAAAATTTAAAAATAGACCCATAATGTTTTAGTAGGTTAGGTTCCTGACCCAGATTCATAAACAAAAACGGGCAAAATTGCAAATATTATTCTTGGGCACAATCCAGATTGCTGGGGGCCATACCCTCTTACAGTTCAAATCACAATTTAGACAAACCTTGGGTACAAGCAACAAACAGGTTTGAAAGAAACAGACCTTGCATTTGAAGAACTTATACAATGGGGGAGGGATATTGAAAAGGACATCAAAGCTGAAGGAAGACATGTTTGATAATCTTTGGAAAATTATGTTTAGCTAAATTATAAAAAAGAATGTTGAACTGGTCAGTGTTAATTGAAATGTTATGGTAATGAGTCAAATTGCTTCATTTCAATATAATAATTACATTGGTTCAGATCACAATATAATAAAGCACAACTTTGTTATCTATGTTGTTTTCCTTACACAATCCAAGAAATTATATTTCCAACAGAAACATATCACCATTTGACAATGGGAATATAGAAAAGTGTGATCAATAACCAATAGGAAAAGAACACTAACCATGACTCAAATTCTTCAAGAGATGAGAATATATCAGGTAAGATGAAGTTCAGCAATGACCACAGCTCTGCTAAGTTATTCTGGAGCGGTGTCCCAGTCAAAAGAAGCTTATTTTCAACTCTGATGAATTTCAACATGGTCACTAATTTGCATTGTGAATTTTTTAGCCTGTGACCCTGAGGATATCACTGATGTTGAGCAAACACATACAACATAACATAGAATGTGTTATGCATGCAAATGAAAGAATGTGTACCTCATCAACAACAAGATATTTCCATTGGTATGCCCGGAAAAATTTCTTAGCATCATTCATTGCAATCTCATAAGAAGTTATTACTATGGGAAATTTTGGACCAATTGTGCTAGGCATATGTTTCCTTCTGATCTCATTTCTCTCATCTTTATTACCGTGGTAGATAACAGCAGGGAGTGATGGTGCAAACCTATATACATTTATTCAAGAAATAATTATCACAGTGAAGATGCACAACATAACAGTATAATACTAGATGTCCTATAAGAATATACCTAGATATCTCATTCATCCAGTTGGATAGGGTTGATAGTGGAGCAATTATCATATATGGCCCATCCAATCCTTTTGATTTAAGATGAGAAAGAAGCCCAATTGTCTGGATTGTCTTCCCAAGACCCATTTGATCAGCAAGAATCCCATTCAGTCCATTTTGCCACAAGGAGATTAACCATTTTACACCCTTCAGTTGATAAGACTTCAATTTTCCACCAGTTAGTAAAGGCACCAACTCCCTCTGCTCTTTCTCAGTTCTTTCTTCCTCACTCAAATTCACATCTTCAGTCTTCACAGTTTCTTTAGATCTTGTTATCATAGCTTCAACTGCCTTTTTGGCTTTCCCCTAAAGTAATTTCAAACATGACCACAAGATACAATTAGAACAACTGAAATTACATTCAAGCATAACAAAATCACTGAATTCAGGAAAATACATCAAATGTTCAAGCTTAAAATCATATTATTGTTGTACACTAACTAACATACAACAATATGCACATCAAATTAACATGCTCCATTATTAGTAAAAAAATCAATCTTCACTACCAAGTTATTATTTTAGCAACTCCCATACAAAATCTGGTATACACAGCAATGTACTCACAGTATTGCATTGTTTAGCCGCCTTTCTTTTTCTTCCACGACCCTTAGGTTTAGTATCCAACTGAGTCTCTTCCTCTTCCTTAATCTCTTGTTCACCCGCAGTCTAGCATTACAAATCCAACCAATCAAAACAAACAATACAACAAAACCAACAAACTAACCTTCAAAACAAAAAAGTTAACACAAGCATAGAGTATATTAAAAAGGGAATACCAATGTGATGTCATCCATTTTCTCCAGAAGAAACTCCGAGTACAGTTTCGTTTGCGTTAAAAGCTCATCCAACTTATCAAACTGCGAGTCATTGAGATTTGGCGCCTCCTGAAACTGTTCCTCCTCTTCCTTAGCAAGAGCTTTAAGCAACTTCTCTTCCTCCTCTACCATCAATTTCGGTACAAGAGAAGATCCATCATCTGCAACCACCTCTTCCTCCAACTTAACCTCCATTTCCTTCTCACACAATATTTACATTCAACAAACATCAAAAACACAACAAAAATCAAACCAATCGAACAAGAACTTCACTTACGCTACAAAAACCTAAAACCAAACAGAAAAATACTCAAACTACAAATACCTCTTCTTCTAGGACCGAAGTTGGTGACTCTACTGCAGGATCATCGTTCTTCACTTTGTTATTAGCCGCCATTTCAAACCCTAGAAAGCAAAATCACAAATCACAAAATAAATAAATATTAAAAAAAATAACAAATAGATAAAAAGAGAGAAACATATTCAACATTTCTAGGGTTTCAAGAACATGGAAAAGAACGTACCGGGAAGAGAAAATGAGAAATTTGAAGAGAGGGTTCAGAGAAGATGAAAGGAGCGCGAAAAAAATGGAGAATGTTGAAGTTCTGAGTGAGTGGAGCATTATATTGAAAGGAGTGAATGAAATTTTTTATTTTTTATTTTTTATTTTTTTAATTTGATTTACTTGGTGGGGTAGGGTGAGTGGGCGGGAAAATGGAACTAAGTAATTACCCTTAGTTTTTTATTTATTTACGGTTAAACCATGAGTGTTGACGCGAGTTTTAGTACTTGAGTAGGGTTATTTGTTGAAATTGACTTGTAGGGGTTGGGTTTTGCCAGCAATATGAGCTCCGATATTTTATGAAGGGAAGTGTCTGTCCGGATACAAGCACCGGTTGCTTCTTTTCTTTCTTTTTTTTTTATTTCCATTTCTCGTCTGTTTTTATTGCCACTCTTCTCCTCTACTTGTAAAATTTAAATTTGATTTTAAAGTAAAAATGATTGTAATCAAATGTATTGAATTAGTTTCTTTTTTTCTTGTTTCCTCACAATCACAATGCATGTTTATTAAATTGAACGAAAATTAAGTCTTGTCTTAATAAGTGGAGTCTCTTATACAGATTAGTTTTTCTTAAACTTTTTCTTAATAATTTCTTTTTATAGTTTTTCTAGGTTTTCATTTTCCTTAGATTGGTCGAACTTTCTTCATCAAATTTATTCTCTTTATCACAAAAATTATAGGCCTTATCTCTATTTGTCAAATCATTTATGTCTATTTTTTATCATATTTTCTATTATAGGTGATACTTCAATGTACTCTCCAATATTTTTATTTTTAATCATATATTGTCTAGTCTTGTCACATATCCAACACAACATTTTCATTTTGCTACACTAATTTTATTTCTGTGTTGATTCTTAAACACCCAACATCATATCTTGTACAACATCGTAAGTTTCACTGCACTCTGATAAAATGTTTCCTTCAACTTTAGCGGTACCTCTTTGTCACATAAAACCCTTGAAGCCCACCTCAATTCCAACCATTTAGTTTGAATTCGATAATTTACATCATTTTTTATTTCTCCATCATTTTGTATTACGGACTCAATGTGAAGACAATATCCATGAGTATTAAGTTTTAGTGAAGACAAAAGTTCAAGTGTCAAAAATAAGCAAAATGTTTTTCAACATCAAGCATCAATTGTTAACTCAAAAGGATCAAATGTGCATTAAGTTATTGGATGACAATGATGGAAATAGGCATTGATCATAATGTTAAAAGGTTAAAGTCCAGGCTCAATCAAGTATCAGGATTATATAAGACTTTGGATGTTGATTTAAGAGGAATTAATCTTGTTGCAAAGGTATTCAATTATAATTCACAGTATGTATATCCTTGGATGCTCATAAAATAATTCATTTTTTCATATCAAATGTTTCTAAACATCCATGCATCAATACCTTACATGTTAAGCCTATTGAAAATGTATGTTTCAAGTTACACAACAGTGTAACCGGTTACAGATTCAAATTTTACTGATTTTTTTAAACTGGTGAAGATGTAATTGGTTACACTATTTATGTAACTCGTTACATAGTCTGAAACTTTGAAATGTTTTAAACATGTTGAATTACATGATGCATTGTTTCATCAACCATTGTTATTTTAAACCAATGCAAACCTTCATGAAACATCTATCAACATGTACAACGGATCCAAGATGTTTCATAGGGTGTATATGAGGCAATGGTCATTAAAAAACTTGTTTACCTCTTTCACTCAAGTTTAAACAACAATTCAAATATGTTTAAGAGTTTTCCTCCATCCAGAACCTTCAATTCTTTTTTGCATAAATTGACATATTATTGCAAAACATTTATAAGCATATAAGATTATTATATTTGAAATGTACACTGAAATGAAAGATCATTTTTTTGTATTAGAATTGATTCAAGAACAACTTCATTTATTCATATTTGTCCAATAGTTATATTTAATCAACAAATGTGTGGTGATTTGATTTGTAATTGAGAGTGATGTGATTTCTAAGTGTTGTAAACAAAATGTGGTATGGTTTATTTGAGAATCATCGCTATGAACAAGGCGAAGTTCTTCTCAAATCTTCGAACAATCCATCACTCAAGGAATTTGTAGGATTAAGGGGTTGATTGCTACACATGAAGTCTTAGAGAAGATTTGTGATATGGGAAGACTTAAGAAGCATTAATCAAGTAAAGATTACGCATAATAGTTTGGCATTACATTATTTACAAGTAAAGATCTTGAAAGGAGATTTTATATTTCTCAACACTATTGTGGATTGATGATTGTATGAACTCTTACAAATATTTGTCAAATAAAAATGAGCAGTGCATGTTTCAATGGGAAACCATTGAAGAGTGCACGTGGGCAAAGCGAGAACAAATGTTGAAGCACTGTAAATCATGATGTCATCTCTCTCCCTTACTCTAACATTTTATTTCATCGTACGACTTTGCATGCTTGGGTATTTCAATTATAGTGTAGGTTATCGTTTATTCAATTGGTAGCAATTTATTACGTAAGATTGGGTTTTCTTAGAAATGGTGTCTAATCTAGATGAATTGGTGATTAAATTCTGAAAAACAATTGAAGTTAGAATTCGTTGAGATTGAATCACTGTATAATAATTTCTCGTGAAATATATAATTAAATCAATTGCATACCTTGTGTATCATCATAAAAATCATCGTTTGATATTTGAAATTAATTAAGCGTTAACGTGATCAAGTTTCAATAAATGTATAGTTTTCATATTTTCACTTCAAGCCTTTTGCTTGCATATTTTGAAAAACTTTGGTACTCTTTTGAAAAAATGGTTAAATATTTTAATAAGGGTGTATTCACCCCCTTTAGACTGTTTTTCTACTTCTCTATTTACATCCAACTATTGGTATCAAGAGTTGATATTTTGATTATGTCTAATTGACATCCAGAAGTCGTGAATAGGATGGATGATGACGATCTTAAGGGAGTGTATAATATAACACTTACTTTTAAAGGCAGAAATTAACTTAAGCTTAAATGCTTGTTTGGTCCCCCTAATTTGTGCGTTTTAAATTATTGGTCCCCCTATTACAAAACCAGCGATTATGATTCCTTAATTTTGATGGTCTTTGAATTTTCGTGGTCCCCTCCACTTTTGCATACGTGACAATGGTGATTAGGATAAAAAAATATTTTTAATTAATTGACAAAGATATTTTATTAATTAATATGTTTTAAACTAATTTAATATTTAATCATGGTAAGCTTCTGATTACCTTCGTTATTTTTGCAATTTTGAGTCACCAAAATGTAGTTCTTCATTAGGGGAATCAAAGCCCCAACGTGATGTGGCTCGATTCCCCTCTAATGTTATTTAATTTCATTTTTCCGCGTTAGGGTTCTTGAAGTTCTTGTTTCAATTTGACCAATTCTTGCAAAATTAGAAGAATCCACTAGCATATTTGTGATCAACATAGGAATTCGAGTGAGGTGGTGTTGTTTGATTGATTTTTGGATAGCCTTCACCGCTGAGGACAACCTCTGGCACAACAGAGGGAGAACGAAAAACAAACAATGAACTGAGATATGAAAGAGGAATACGTATTTCACCTTTAGTCTTGAGTTCACTTAAGTCATTTTTGCACATGTGTTTGGTCCATTAAGCACATTTATTTTGTTGATGCTTCAGTCACATGTTGGTCTATATCACTCATGACTCATTGCCTTGTCAAGTTTTACATTATCCATATATTGTTGCCATGATCAATTTCGTGCGGGCCTTGTGGTTGGGCCCTTGGCCAAAGTTTGTTGAAGCATTACACCATTCTTACTTGTTTACCCCCTGCCTCCATGAACAATTGGTATAGGCCATCTTTATGGGGCCAGCGCATGATCTTGTTTGTACCCCTATTTTGGGAAGTTTTGTCCCCTTTTTTATTTTGCCTTTTTATTGATTTTGACCCCGCATGATTTCTTGATATTTTTTTGTACCGTGTTTTACTCTAATTTTGACGTTTTTTACCATGAAAAAAATGTGATATAATTTGGCATTTACTTGTTAATTTCACTTAGAAATTTTGTTGATTTTAATCCATTTTGATTGCATATTTTATCATGCTGGCATGATTAATCTAATTGGTGATTTGTGATATATTTTTACATGATTGGTCTAATTTTCACGTCCATGTGTTAATTAGGGTAAAAATGTGATTTGAGTTAATACTTGTTGATTTTCCTTTGGTTAATTTGATCCATAATCCATGTTTAGATTGATTTTTTTGTCATTAGAATTAATTAGGCTAATTGGTGGCTAGTTAGATTTATAGATTTTTAACTTAATTCTCTGATTGTACATTTTGTGCAAATTGACTTTAGTACCCCTAGGGTTTAAAATCTTGATATGCACGTTCCCCTAGTCGAGGGCCTGTGAAAAATCATCTGATTGACTGATTAATCCTTTATGTTTTTGTGCACATAATTCAACAATCTTCCATTCCCATTGGTTGTGTTGATCAAAGTCCATTTTGATCAACCAAATCCTTTGCATTGTGCTCAATCCCCCAAACTTGTTCAAGTGATCAAAAGACCCTTTATCACTTTATAGGGCAGGTACCTTGTGTTCAAGTTGTATTGGATATACTATATCTCAGGAGCTAAAGCAAGATTCAAATTCAAGTTCAAGACTCCTAGTCAGTACAAGACAAAGTGGACTACTATTCAAGCACAACAAAGGTGTATCAACATTTGTCAATCATGATTCAAGTTGTGTGCCATAAGCCTTAAGCAACGAATAATGATGAGATGAAGTTTCTCATACCCTTGCCTATAGTACCTTTGAGTATGGGCTGTAGGCTCCGGCCATTCAAAGTATTCGCCTTCGTTCTACTGTGAATGAAGCTTAAGCCTTCACGTACAAGCATACAAGCAATATTTAACTGCTAGAGTGCGATCCATGCACATCCATTTTATCGCAAGTAACAAACGCTTAAGTATCCCATACTCGAGCATATAAACAGGTTGATAGTAGAACACAAACATTACTATTGTTCATTAAAAACAACCAACGCATCCGTCTTAGTTCCACGAACTACGGAGCCCTAATTTCCTTATTGCACTATAAGGATATGTATGCACGAGAGCCCCAATCCTCCGTGAACACATTTATTTATTATTTTATTTTCCCTTTATCCCTTTTGTGAGTAATCATTAGATAGCAACACTCGTTCTTGCAAAGAACAATCGAAACGGTTCCCGTTGAGTACAACGAATGTGAAAGATGCTCGTACGTTCCCCTTGCATAACTGATTTCCTTACCCATTTTCTTTTCCATCGGGTTTTATTGATGTTTCCACTTTTCTTCAGGAATAAATAAAGTTCGATGATGACTTTGTTGTATCTTTGAGCGTGTGATGCGCTCGAGTATATTTTGTGTAACTTCAGTTTGATTGCCAAACTCCAATACTACCACACAATCTGAATCTTGACCTATAACTCAATAATTTTACAAACATCAACAAAAAATGAATCTCCTCTATAATAAATCTCACAGTCTCTAAGAATTAAGAAGCAACTGATGTTAATCTTGCTAGAGGTTGAAGATGAATTCATATGCAAAATACAAATGTGAAAAGGTGTTCTTTGAAAGCGAGTTTCCGAGTTTTTAGAAAGACTTTCAATGTTATGATTATTATCACAATAATAATTTTCATGTTTATTATGGTGATATAGATAAGAAAATTATTAATATAAGTGCTTGAGATTATGCACAAAAATGAGTAAAAATGATGTTTGATTTAAGTTATAAGCACATGTATCATTTGAGTCAAGTGGAAAAGTAATTTGGAACAAGATCTACACTTATAATAGACCTATTTCAACCATGATTCGAGTTATGAACAATGTGATTTGAATCAAGCAATTCAGAAGGAAAAATATGGGACTACACACTTCATGATTCGAGTAAGGAACAATGTGATTCGAGTCACTGAGTTTTGTGGTTCGAGTCATGAATAGTGTGACTCGAGTCACGATAACATAAAAAAAAATCCTGAAAGCCTCAGTTTCATTTGATTCGAATCACACACCAAAAATCTCTTTGTTTTTTGCAGATTTAGAGGTGCTATGAGATTCTAATAATTTAATGACTTGAGTCAATCTCAAATATAGTTCTTGATCCAAAATCTCTACTAATTAACTTAAAGCATATTGCTTACACTAAAAAACAAACATTTTGATTTATGCATGCAAAACACTTATTTAAAAAGCATTGCATTCAATCCTAATATATTTGCAAAGATCTAAATAGAGGAGACTTAATTAGGAAATAGATAAATGATAAACGATAATAAATGAGACAAACAACAAAATAAAAGCCCTAGATGGTAGAGGAACTTCACTCTCCCTTTTTTTTATGCTTGACAAACTTATATTGTAATTGTGTTGATATGAGCATTAAGTAAAGTGTGATTAAGGCTTTCCTTCGCCCTCATAAAACATTACCCCATATCAAATTTCCATAAAAATGCATAAATCAAATCTAGACTCATATTACAACTTCTCCCTCTTTGACAATATCAAAAAGAGATAGATGTTAATGAGTTTAAACACAAAATAACCAGTAACAAAACAAATATCTAGAGAAAATCCAACTAAACATAGTTAAATAATAATATACTACAAATAGAATGATATATCACAGATAAACGAATGATAACACATGCCAAATGCAACAAATAAATATAACAACAACATGAAACATTCAACAACAAAATACAATGGTTATTTCACATTAAAAAGCATATTGGATTAGGGATGAATAATGCATGAAATATGAATATACAATGGTTAAAATTTGTTGTTATGTTCATGCACATAATCAAAGATGATTGAACAATATTTTAAATGAAAAAACATGTTGTCAAAATTGCAAAAACAAGAAGAGGAAGATAATTTTCATGCAGATGAAAAGTTTTGCATCTCGACAAATATGATTCCTCGCGATGGTCGCGGAAAAATTAGTTCGAACAGAGTCGCCGCCAAACTTTATTTATTCCAATGAAGGAATAGGAAAATATCGATAAAACTTTTGAAAAACAGAATAATGGTCATCACAATCATATTCGGGTTCGGGAGTCGATTACGCAAGGGGAAGGTATTAGCATCCCTCACGTCTGTTGTACTCAACGGGAACCTTTTAGTTCAATTTACGATTTGAATGTTAGTTAATGTTATTTGTTTTCTTCGAGTGAATAAAGGATAAATAGAGATGGATGGAAACCTCAGAAAGGGGGAAAAGGGAGGTTTTTTATTAGTGTGCTTGCCAAGATCTCGCAATCTCATGCTTACCTATCCTTATAGTGCAATAAGGAAATCAGAGCATTCGTAGTTCGGGGAACTATGGTTTGTTGGTGTCTTTTAATGAACATCTGTTTAGATCGCGTTCTAAAGGTTAAATGTTGGCTTGTCTACTCTCGGCGGAGGCTTAAGCACTAGTTTGTTGTGCGCGTTATAAAGGATTAAACAATGTTCTTTTGAAAAAAGTTTCGATCGCACGGGGGCGATGAAATAGGTTTGATAAGTTTAGTGTGTTTTAATGAGCAAGTGCTTAGATCGCATCCTAGCGGTTAAACGTTGGCTTGCATGCTCGCGGTGGGTACTTAAGTGCTAGTTTGTGTACACACTAAGAAGGATTAAGCAATGTTCTTTCTAAAAAGATTTAAGTTGTTGGTCTCACGAGGGCGAAAGATTAAGTTAACGTATGTTTGGTATTTTGAAGAAGAACGACAAAATATTGAGCAATATGGTGTACACCAATCATTCAATCTTCTGAGGAATAACAAGGCGAACGCCTTCTACTCCTTTTTCGTTTAAATTATTATTGAAAGTTGTTTGTGGAGATTGAATATGCGTGGCAGTGAGGCGTGCGCCTCCCACTTGCTTATCCAAATAATAGTGAGGTGAACGTCACCCATTCCCTTATCCAAGTTTATTTAACGTATCGAAAGTCGATAATTTGCGCAATATGGCGAGCGCCAATCGTTCAAATATTTGAGGGATGGTGAGGCGAACGCCTTCCATTCTTTTTCATCCGAAGTTTAAATTGTAAAAATATTTATATTGATTTGAAAAATAATCTAAACTTATACGATTAAAGTTTTAATCGGGTGACAAGAATTCGAGCAATGTGGCGGACGCCAATCATTCGAATACTCAGGAGATAACGAAGCGAACATCTCATATACTATTTTTCATCCCAAGTTTGGATTATAAAAATAAAGTCTTTTTTTTTTAAAAAAAAAAACTACATTTGATTTGGAAAAGTGATTTGAATTTGTAAGTTTTAATAGGGTGACAAGAATTCGAGCAATGTGGCGTGCGCCAATCATTCGAACTCTCGAGAGATAATGAAGCGGATGCCTCCTATACTCTTTTTCATCGAAAGTTTATAAAAACAATCTTTTAGAAGTTATATTGATTTGAAAAGGATTTAAATTTGCACGGCTAATCGGATTAAAAAAGAAATACTCGGCATTTGACCAAGATTTTAGTTTATGAGTGAGATTGAATGAATTTTGGTTTAGAATTAATGTGAAATTGTGATAGTGAAAGATGAGAAAGGTTTTAAGTTTTTTTGAATTGGTAGTGAATTTGAATGAAATTGAATATGTATCATGAAACGAACATGGATAAATTTTTATCGACTAAATACCATAAAAGCAAGTAATAGAAAAATCTATTTTGACCAACAATTAATCTAATCTAATTAATTAATAATTTAATTAATCAATTAACTAATGCGTTTAATCAAAATAAAGGAAAAGAATTTGAAAATCAGTGCATACCTAAACATCCGCTGCGATTATCGAAATTAATTTGGGCCCAATTCCAACACTAACATTAAATCTAATTTAATTCTTATAATAATCACAAAGTAATTTAAACATGCCGAATAAAGAGGCTTTGACTAATTCCTCCTTTTGAATTTCATGAGCAAATGATCAGAGGGTGGTTCATGATATTTGATTTAAATAATAAAAACCCACCCACTATCAGTAACTCTCTCTTTTTCGTTTTACCTGGCCTAAGACAGAACGTGAAAGCGAAATAACAATGCCTCTATTGTAGCAGATGCTCTCTCCAAGTGAAACCGAAATTGAAAAGAAAAAGATGCAAAAGCATATTTGACAAAAGGTATTTTACTTAATAACACAATTATCTAAATCATTATTTAAACCAAACGAGTGTAAAATATACTCAGATTAATAACTAATAGTATTAAATGTTAAAAAAAACAGCAGCAGAATAAGATCTTTAACCGAACTATACACGGATCAAGCCACGAACTATGCACAAATCAAGCCCAAGAAATGATTATTAACGTTTTAATTTAACCTTGTCAATTACCAAAATTGAAATCAGAATTAACAAAGAACAATCAAAATCAATACAATCTCATGAATGCAGCAAGTACTTAAATTGGAACATAATCGGATTCAATGTTAAAGTAAAACAACAAAAGAGTTTGTTCTGAATCGTTATCGTCGTGTCGTTAACGTTGTTGTTGGTGATTTGTGAGCGAACTTGACATTGAGAGGCTAATGCTTCATACTGATGAAGCAAATACCATTGCAACTCTGTAGGTTATCAAAGAGAATGGATCATTGTGATTTCCAGGATGAATTACTTCTCTTGTTTGAGATTTTTACTCAACGCCATCGAACCCTTTCCTCTTTGGCCTAACAGAACATTTGACCCTTCCAAGTGGAGTAACATCTTCTTAAACTCCTTGCAAATTCAAACAAGCTGGAAATTTTATATGAATCCAACATCTTCCATCCAAATACGAGCATATGGATCTTGGAAGTTAACTAAGATAGTGGGTTTTGAATCTAAGCAAACGCAGTGTGTATGGATTAGGATTAACAGATCTATGTGATGTTTGTCGGTTTGAAGGTGGGTAAGCGGCGGAATCACGATGGTGCGGTGGTGGACCGTGGTTTCGTTGTGGTGGTATTGACGGTGAGTGGTGTGTCGGTTGTGTTGGTCCGGTTTACAACGGAGGGAGTTTGGACGTCGGAAGTGAGATGTTGTCGGGGCGGTGCATCCGCCGGCAGAAAACAGTGGAGAATAATGGTTTTGTGGTTTTCGTTTTGTTCAGCAAGGGCTTATCCCTTTCTTTTTCCGTTTTCTCTTTCCTTTTCTTTTCTTTTACGGTGACTGTTGGAGAGTGTGGAGAGAGGTCTCAGTGGAAGCCAAAGTGAATATTGAGAGAGATTTTTCTCCTCTTTTATTTTCTTTTTCTTTTTAACGTTTCTGTCATACCCCAAAATTTGTCTGTTAATTTTTATGATAAATTGATTCATGCATGACATTCATTTCACATTTGCATTCATTCATTAGCATACATTCTCATATAAATTGTAAATTTTAATTTATTTATTATGTGATACAGATATAAAAAATAATAATAATTTTGGTTATGTGTATGATATTAATAAATTATATATATATATAAATAAAATAGTTTTAATTTAATGATAAATAAAAATAGATTTGAATTTTAATTGTATAATTAAAATTTTTAATTAATTTTATTTGTTAAAGCTCATTAAATTATAATAACTATTTTTTATAATTTAGTGACTCATGTTCCATTTATTCATTATTTATAAATAATATTTATTTAGTAATTCACGTTTTTTACTTAATAAAATTTATTTATGAGAGTAACATTTTTTTAAAAGCCCATAAATTATAAAATAATTTTGGTTGATATAAGTAAGAATAATTTTGATTTTTTTTAAATGATGAAAGTAAAAATAGAAATAGGTTTAAATTCTAATTCAATTATGTAACTAAAATTTAAATAAATTTTTATTTGTTAAAAGTCATTTAAATTATTCATTATTTATAATAATATTTGTATAAATATTTATTTATAATAATAGATATTTAAGACCAAATCCAAACCAAAAATATATAAATAATCATAGTATTATTTATCATATGATGGTTTTGTTTTATAAGAATAATTTTGGCTCTAATTTAATAACAAAAATTTAAATTTTAATTGTGCAAAATGTTAGAGCTAACTCTCCTAAATTATAGGGTGAGATCCTAAAGTATAGGAAGAGATCCAAATATTTAGCAAGGTTAAACCATAATCCACACCATTATAAATACTTCATACGGCTGCAGCGAAAGACGGGAAAGGAGGAGAGATACAGCAGAAGAAGATACACAAGGCAAGGCAGAAGCAAGAAGGTTCATGGGCAGGGAAAAGAGAAGCAACCATAAAGCATTCATAGCCTGAATAAGAACAACACACATACAGTGAGCAAGCTAGAAGAATCAAATCCCCAGTAAGTGTTCATTAGGGAATTTGCATCCAGCATAATTACCTTGCAATACTCCTTAATTCATGCATGAATAATATTAGTTTAATATATATATTGAGATGATGTATTCATGGTTTGGTGGATGTTGATATTATTTTATTCAAGTATGCATCTGTTATTGATATGTCATAGCATGTTGGAGAAATTCGATTTGCATGATTAAAGAATTATATCTGCCATTTAATTATTATTATATGAGTGTTGTTTCTAGCATGATTATGTTTATTTCACATGATGTTATTACATAATAATGATGATGATATAATGGTGATAATATAAATCATTGGTTGTCTTTAACATGTATATGTAAGGTTTGTTTTATCATTATCACTTGCAGTAAAGAGAACTAATACATGAGTAAAATAATATAAATTTCTTGATTTGTGCATGACTATTTTTATTATTGCATGATGATTACATATGATCTTATTTTATGTGTGTGGTTTGATATAAGATGAAGTTACAAGTTTGTTATATTCACATGAAAGAAACAGCATGAGAAAAAATAAAGTAGCTTGCCGTAAGAGAGAAAGTTGTAACATGCATGATGGTGTTGTGTCAAAATGGAAAAATCCATGTAGTATTAATATATATTTTAATAAAGGCGAATAAATAACGAATGGACTAACATGACTCGTTGGTAGCTCCCCCCTCACTACAATGTAGAGGTCTTGGGTTCAAGCTCTTATGACCTATTTTTTAGCTTTTCAGTGTTTTTACTATGTTTACTCCTTTTCCACTATAATTAATTCACCACTATTTTTCTATTATTAAAATAAAACCCATTAATTAATTTTCTAATTAATATATTATATTAGTTATTTAAAATAGCATATAATTTAATCTAGTTTATTAATTAACTTTTCATATATCACTTAATTAATTAAAATGAGCTATTTTGAATAATAAAAATCTAATTATATATTTTTTTATGTAATAGCGTAATCTTATTTTTCGCACTTTAATTTTTCCATACTGTGAATATAACTGTCTAGATGTATGCTAATAGGATTGCATGGAAAGATAAATAATCGAACTTAGATAAATTAATTCAAGATAATATATCTGAATCCAATCATTTCCACACTTGCACCTCTAGGGTAACCCTCTCTTTGTTGCCTTACGATATTACGGTCATATCCCGCGAATGTGGGGATACCCTTGGCAAAGACCCTTTCGATTAAATCATCATCATCCCTAAACAGATAAGTCATAGTCCCTTCGATCAAATGGTCAATGTCCCTACAAGATAAATCATAGTCCCTCGAACGTTGCCTTCGAATATATGACCTTGTCCCTCGAACGTTGCCTTCGAATATATGACTTTGTCCCTCGATGACCCTTCGTTGTAGCCTACGATTAAATGATGATCATCCCTTCGAATGCTAAGGTATCCTTACAAATGTTGCCTTCAATGACCAATCGACGACCCCACGATGTCCCTTTACATCCAAAGGATAAGACTACTTGCTTCTCAATAGTAAGGGCAGTTTTACCCTCCTAAGGATAGGAAATACCTATAAAGACCTTGGTTAGGTATAACTCTTAAATGCTTGCTCACAGCTTAAAATACTTTTCATACCTCACACTTTTCAAAACATCTTTTAGAAAATCACCACTTGGTATACATTCGCACCAGAATCATCGCCGAGTTATATCTTTCTAAACATCTTTCAAAATCAAACGAGATAAACACTTTGTATACATTCGTACAAGAATCATTACAAAGTTAAACTCTCCTTTCAAAATATTTTCTAAACACACCACATTTCTCAAACACTTTCTCAAACAAGGAAAACATAAGTGAGTTAAGCAATTAAGAGCCCATGGATAACCATGGATACAAAGGGTGCTAACACATTCCCTTTGTATAATGTACCTCCCGAACTCAAAATCTAATCAAGGTCTTTCCTGCTCTTTTCCGCCTTTCCTTATTGGATAAAAGAAAAGTTGATGGCGACTCTTGCTATCCGCAACATTGCTTTTCAAAGCAAAAACACAAAGTCAGTTCACCGTATCATAGAACTGGCGACTCTGCTGGGGATATCTTAAAAAGAGAGGTTACCTTAAAGATAAGATCACTTATGTTTTCGAATTGTTTCTTTGTCTGATTTACTTTTAAGGGATTGTTTGGGTATTCTATGCTTGAGTGAAAGATCCTACACCCGGATCTAGTGTACCTTAGGTAAGTAGCAAGAGATCATCGCGACTGTCCGGCGTATACTGAAATGGTTAAAATGATGGCTACGGTTAATGTGACACTTTGGATGTCCTGATGTTCCTCATGTTTACTTGAGGAAAAATTTGGCGTCTGCGTGGTGTCATCAAAGCATTAACCAGACCTTTAGAACCCTAATTGACTCATCCTAGCCATTAGAAAGTAGCGAGATAACTGACTTCGGTTCCGACTGGGGTTGGTTGATACTCGATACTATACTCTTTGAGATTGGACTTTAGGGAAATTTTGGTCAACCGCTTGGTGTTGCACTGAAGTGAACTTAAGGAAAGGTCAATGATTTGAGATCCTTCTAGAACCCGGTTACTATTATAGGACAGGTTGAACCAACCAAACTTCAGTGGGGAGGGTACTTACCTATGGAACTTATGCAAGCCTTAAAACCTAGGAATGATTGTGGTGTGACTTGTTTGTGCTTGTTACTTACTTGACATCATAACATCATAACATCATGACATCATGGCATTGTACTAACCATTTCGAGGACTTAGGGATTTAACTTTGCTCTATTTTGTAGGGCTATGGCTTCCAGGAAGACCATCCGGATCAATTTTGTAGCGACCTCTCCTCAACTCAAGGATTTAGTGTCAGAACTTCCCGATCATGCTCAGTTCATCAAGAAACATGGTTATCTCCTCAATTTAGTTACCACCGGTTTCAAGGAAGATATAATGAGAGTTCTATTCCAGTTCTTCGATCCTAAACATCATTGCTTCACCTTCCCATATTATCAGTTGGTACCCACATTAGAAGAATTTTCCAGGTTGCTTGGGATACCTATCCTTGATCAAACACCTTTCAGTGGTTTAGAAAAGATTCTGAGGTCTGAAGAGGTTGCCGCAGCTTTACACATGACAAAGTCCGACGTTGAAACTAATTGGGTAACAAGAAGTGAAGTTAAGGGTTTACTTGCCAAATTTCTGATAAATAAGGCCTGAGAATTCCTAAAAGCTATGAGTGTCCACGCTTTCGAAGATGTTCTAGCATTACTAATCTATGGTTTGGTGCTATTTCCTAATCCGGATCAATTCATAGACATGAATGTTGTTAAGATATTTCTCACTCATAACCCTATGCCCACCTTACTTGGAGACATTTTGCATTCCCTTCACACTCGTACTATGAAAAGGCAAGGGACTCTCATGTGCTGCGTACCTTTATTATCTAAGTGGTTTATTTCGCACCTTCCTCAATCGGTCTTGAAGAATGAGCAAAATTTGAAATGGTCTCAAAGGATAATGTCACTCTCCCATTCAGACATCCATTGGTGTCCCAACCCAAAGAAAATGTTATCATCATTGACCGTTGTGGAGAATTCTCTAACGTACCACTCCTGGGGATAAGAGGAGGTATTACTTATAATCCTGCTTTAGCCCTACGTCAGTTTGGTTATGCTCGAAGAGATGGTCCACATGAAATAATTATCCAAGGCATTGTGTTTGACTATGACAACGATTCTCAAGGTCTCCGTCAAAGGTTTGTACGAGCTTGGGGCATGGTGAAAAGAAGTACTTTAGGACAGAAAAACTCTATTCCTATGGAACCTTATCTCAGATGGGTACGCGCCAGAGCTTGTGAGCTTATCATGCCATATCTTACAATCGGACCTCTGATTGTTGAACCAAAAGTTGAAGGAGGTACCCCTTAGATCATTCTTTATCCAGATATGCCTACCAATGTTGAAGAATTGAAGAAATCTTGGATCCAGTTGAGAGAGGAAAGGGATACTTTTAAAGCTCAGTTCTGTGCTGAAAGGAAGAAAGTATTAGAGCTCACCAGCCAACTTAATGAGGAACGAAGTCTCAATGCATATCTCCGCCCAAAAAGAAGTCGTCCCTGGGAGACTTGAGCTTTCATTTTTTTCTTGTAATGAACATTTATTAAAGAAATTATTGATAAAAGTTCCCCTTTTTGGTGGTTTACGCAAAGTTAAATTCCAAAAGTCCTTGAAAACATTTCATACATTGCATAACATAACATAACATTGTATAACAGGTACTCTAAAGGATCAATGTTCTCACAGTCTTCCTCTCAAACAGAAAAATGGCTCTCGAACAAACTGTCAAGGATCTGCAGGCTCAGAATGCTCAATTCCAGGAGATGATCTTGAACTTATCCAAGGGGCAGGAGGAGCTGAAGACTCTATTGCTCGAGAAGAAGAAAGACAAGAAATCTGTGAGTTACATTAACCCGGGAAAAAGGCTTAAAGAACAGGCTCCAGGAGTCAAGATTGGAATTCCGAAGGATAAAAAAGATGAGACAGAAAATGATTCGGAAGATGAGAATGTTGATCCCTTCAACCCTGAGGACGACTATGAAAATTATGAAAATGAACAGTACTCTCCGAAATATGATAAGTATAAGTTGCTGGAAGAACGTATGCTAGCTATGGAGGGTCAGAAGGCGCCCGGTCTGGATTTCGAAAGCTTAGGTCTGGTCTCTGATGTGGTCATTCCTTGCAAATTCAAGGTCCCCGCTTTCACTAAGTATGATGGTGCATCTTGTCCTCGGATGCATCTGAGAGCTTATGTGAGAAAGATCCAGCCATATACCACTGATAGGAAGCTATGGATCCATTTCTTCCAAGAGAGTCTGTCTGGCACACAATTAGAGTGGTATTATCAGCTCGAAAGCTCTAACATCCGCACCTGGACTGATTTAGCGACAACTTTCTACAAGCACTACCAGTATAATTCTGAATTAGCGCCTACTCGGCTACAGCTGCAGAATATGACTATGGGCTCTAAAGAAAGCTTCAAAGAATATGCTCAAAAATGGAGAGACTTGGCTGGCAGAGTCAAACCCCCTATGACTGATCGAGAATTAATGGACATGTTCATGGGTACACTGACTTGCCCATTCTACAGCCATCTATTGGGAAGTTCCTCATCGGGTTTCACTGAACTTATATTGACGGGTGAACGTGTTGAAAGCGGCATTCGTAGTGGAAAGATACAGGCGGCTACCTCTGCAAGCACCAAAAAGTCCTATCAGGGGAAGAATGAATCAAATGCTGTGTACGGTCAAAAGGGTCATAACAAGAAAAATCGTGACCATACTATTAGAGCAGTTATGATTGCAGCACCGCCATCTCAAAACTTCCAACACAGACAAGATAGGCCAAGAAGGCAGTTTACCAAGATCAATATGACTTTAGCACAAGCACTGCAGGGTATGCTAAAAGCAGATTTAATTACCCTCAGAGATCCTCCTGCAAATCCCAACACTACTTCTCCTCGTTATCCCAATGTCAGGTGTGCATATCACTCTGATAGCCCCGGGCATGATACAGACGATTGTTGGTTGTTGAAGAATAAGATTCAGGATATGATCAACGCTAGAGAAATTGAATTTGATCCTCCGGAGACTCCTAATGTCATCACTGCTCCTATGCCTAATCATGACAAGACTGTTAATGCTGTGGATGACAATTCTCACATTACTAATGTAGCCGACTTAGCATCTCCTCTCCTGATCATCAAGAAGAATTTATTGCAAGCTGGTTTATTTCCAGGTTGTGCTGAAAATTGCGATCTCTGTATACTCCGACCCAATAATTGCTTGAAGTTGAGGAATGGTATTCAACGGCTGATGGATGATCGTACAATTCTCTTTGAAAAGATTCCTAAGGTGGAAAATCCTATTGAAGAAATATCTGTGATTGCTAGGTCCAAAGTTCCAGTGAAGATTACCGCTACTAGAGTGCCTGTGAAGATTACTGTTGAGCCCAAGGTAGCTCCCCTAATTATTACTGCACCTGGCCCAATACCGTATTCCTCAAGCAAAGCCATTTTGTGGAATTATGGAGGTGATGTTTACATCCACGGCATAAAGCAAGATGATAATTCTGCTAATCCTAATGACGTTGACATTGTTGGGACTAGTAAAATTACTCGAAGTGGAAGGATCTTCTCTCTAGAAATCTCACCTCCCACCCCTGAAACTCGAGGAAAGGGACCAGTAATCAATCCTTCTCAGTAAAAGACACCATTCGAAGTTACTACCGAAGATGTTGCCAAGCAGGAAATGGAAGAAATGTTGAAAATCATCCGTAAGAGTGATTTTGATGTGGTAGAACAGCTGGGCCATACTCCGTCTAAAATTTCGATGTTATCCTTGTTGTTATCTTCTGAATCTCATGCCAATGCGTTGATAAAATTCTTGAAGACCGCTCATGTACCTCAGGAGACATCTGTCGATCAGTTAGAAAATTATGTTGCTAACTTGGCTGTTGATAATGGCATAGGCTTTTCTGATGCTGACCTGACACAAGCAGGAAAGAATCACAATAAAGCTCTGTATATCTCCATTGAGTGTAAGGGGATCACCTTGTCTCATGTGTTGATCGACAATGGCTCTTCTTTGAATGTGCTACCAAAAGTTGTGCTCGATAAGCTTGACTATAAAAGCATTGAACTGAAACCTAGTGACATTGTGGTGCGTGCTTACGATGGTGCGAAGAGTGTTGTCCATGGTGAAGTGGTTCTCCCTATCAAGATAGGACCTCAAGTCTTCAACACTACCTGTTACGTAATGAACATTCGTCCTGCCTATTCCTACTTGCTGGGACGCCCTTGGATCCATGAGGCAAGTGTTGTAGCTTCGTCTCTCCATCAAAAACTGAGGTATCCAATTGAGGGCAAGATTGTCACTGTGTGTGGAGAAGAATAGTATATTGTCAGTAGTGTGCATACCTTCAGATACGTCGAGATGGATGGTGAATTCTTTGAGACTCCTTCTTAGTCATTTGAAGTAGTTCCTCTGACCAATCCTGTCCTTAAGCCAACTTCCCGTGTGCCCAAGGTTATTCGTGCTCTTCCTGCTATGATTTCTCTGAAAGATGCTCAAGCCGTGGTTGAAGATGGTGATCATACTGGCTGGGGTCAACTGATCGATGTACCGTACAAGTCTGATAAATTTGGCCTGGGGTTTAGCTCTGAAAAGATAGTCAAAGATTAGATTAATGTTGTAGAAGATGCTGATAGCGATTGCGACTTGGATAGCTGGATTTTCCCAATAATTGGTGACAGACTCAATAATTGGAAGGCTGGAGACACTATCCTAATTTCCTTTAGTCAGGAGTAATTTTTATTGCTTATTTTAGTGTTTCAAATTTTGTAATTTTTATTATGAACAATTGAACTTCTTAAAGCACTGTGTCTATGCCCGGGGCACAATAGCTAATTTGTTAAGGGTTTAGTCATTTTCATAAGCATATTCATATTCAATAAATCAATGGACTTTTTGCATTCAAATATTTCGCTCTTTATCTTTCCTGTCATCTTTCAAATAAGCTATGTTTTCTTACACACACTCACGTAACAAATTGTAGATCCATATCCACTCTGGATCCTGTTGATAATAATTCTGCTACTGTTAATTATGGCTTTAAAAATCCAATCTACCAAGTCGAGGATGGAAGTGAGGAAGATTGCGAAGTGCCTGGAGAGCTTGCCAGACTGTTACTGCAAGAAGAAAAGACTATACAGCCGCATGAGGAATCAATTGAAATTGTAAATCTGGGTACTGAAGTAGACAAGAAAGAAGTCAAAATAAGAGCGGGCTTGGAAAACAATGTCAAAGAAAGATTGATTCAGATGTTACATGACTATGTAGAGATTTTTGCTTGGTCTTATGAAGACATGCCAGGACTGGATACTGATATAGTAGTACATCGTTTGCCGATGAAGGAAGATTGTCATCCTGTTAAGCAAAAGGTTCGTCGCATGCGTCCTGAAATGTCTGAGAAAATCAAAGTCGAGGTTATAAAACAATTTAATGCAGGTTTTCTAGCTGTTACTTCTTATCCTCAATGGGTTGCTAATGTGGTACCAGTGCCAAAGAAGGATGGTAAGGTGCAAATGTGTGTAGATTACAGAGATTTGAATAAAGCAAGTCCCAAAGATGACTTTCCACTTCCGCACATTGATGTTCTGGTAGATAACACCGCTCAACACAAGGTATTCTCATTCATGGATGGATTCTCAGGTTATAACCAGATTAAGATGGCACCTAAAGACATGGAGAAAACTACGTTTGTGACGCAATAGGGCACTTTCTGTTACAAAGTAATGCCATTCGGTTTAAAGAATGCAGGGGCAACATACCAGCGTGCTATGGTGGTTTTGTTCCATGATATGATCCATCATGAAATAGAGGTATATGTGGATGACATGATAGCCAGATCTCATACTGAAGAAGAACATCTCGATCATTTATACAAACTGTTTGAGAGGTTGAAGAAATACAAGTTGAGATTGAACCCGAACAAATGCACCTTTGGAGTAAGATCCGGTAAACTCTTGGGCTTTATTGTCAGTGGTAAAGGAATTGAGGTTGACCCGGCTAAGGTGAGAGCTATTTAAGAAATGCCAGTTCCCCGTACAGATAAAGAAGTTAGAGGTTTCTTGGGACGCTTGAATTACATTGCCCGATTTATCTCCCATTTGACTGCTACTTGCAAACCCATCTTCAAATTACTGAGGAAAAATCAAGAGATAATATGGAATGATGAATGTCAAGAAGCTTTTGACAAAATCAAGAAGTATCTCCAAGAACCTCCAATTCTGATGCCACCAGTTGAAGGAAGACCTCTAATCATGTATTTGACCGTGTTAGAAAATTCAATGGGGTGTGTGCTGGGGTAACATGACGAGTCTGGTCGAAAAAAGCATGCAATATACTACCTTAGCAAAAAGTTTACCGACTGTGAAACAAGATACTCACTGCTTGAGAAAACTTATTGTGCTTTGGCTTGGGCTGCTCGCCGACTAAGACAGTATATGTTGAATCATACCACTTTATTGATTTCTAAGATGGATCCTATCAAATATATATTTGAGAAACCTGCTCTCTCCAAAAGAATAGCAAGATGGCAGATGATTTTAAGAGAGTATGATATCCAGTATACTACCCAGAAAGCAATCAAAGGAAGCGTGTTAGCTGATCATTTGGCTCATCAAGCAGTTGATGATTACCAATCTATGAATTTTGAGTTCCCTGATGAGGATGTTATGCTTGTTACTGATTATGAAGAACCTGGACCGGATGAAGGACCCGAACTGGGATCCCTATGGACTATGGTTTTTGATGGATCTTCTAATGCATTGGGCAATAGTGTTGGTGTTGTAATTATTTCTCCCAAGGGTTGCCATACGCCTTTCATTGCTAGACTATGTTTTGATTGTACCAATAATATGGCTGAGTATGAAGCATGTATTTTGGGACTCAGAGCTGCTATAGACCTGAGAATCAAGTTTTTGAGTGTGTACAGAGACTCAGCCTTAGTAATCAGTCAGATCAAAGGAGAATGGGATACTAAACATCCGAATCTCATCCCTTATCGAGAGCGGGTGTTGACATTAATCCCATACTTTGAAGAGATTACATTCAAACATATTCCACGAGAAGAGAATCAGTTGGCAGACGCATTGGCTACCATGTCATATATGTTTTGAGTCAGATGGGACAATGAAGCTCCCATGATCACCATTGAACGATTAGATGAACCAGCATATTGTTATGAACTTAATGCTGATGAAGTAAAAGAGAAACCTTGGTTCCACGAAGTAAAAAGATATTTAGAAACTCAGGAATACCCTGAAGGGGCATCCATCAATGACAGAAAATTTCTGAGGAAGTTCTCTGCTAAATTCTTTTTGAGTAATGGAGTATTATACAAACGTAATCATGATTCGACTTTGCTTCGCTGTGTGGATAAAAAGGAAGCAGAAAAGATTATGGAAGACATGCATGACGGTATTTTTGGGACTCATTCTAGTGGACATACGATGGCCAAGAAGATTCTGAGACCAGGGTATTATTGGTCTACCATGGAAGCTGATTGCCACCATCACTCCAGAACTTGTCACAAGTGCCAGATCTATGCGGACAAAGTACATGTACCTCCTGCTCCATTGGACGTGTTGACAGCCCCTTGGCCCTTTGTAATGTGGGGCATTGATATGATTGGAGAGATTAAATCTACTGCTTCTAATGGACATCGTTTCATTCTTGTTGCTATTGATTACTTTATGAAGTGGGTAGAGGCAACCTCATTTGCTTTTGTCACCAAGAATGTGGTGGCACGGTTCATCAAGAATAGTCGTATTTGTCGGTATGGCATCCCTGAAAGAGTTATCACTGATAATGGTACTAATTTGAACAACAAGATGATTACTGAACTCTGCACGCAGTTCAAAATAAAACACCATAACTCTTCTCCGTACCGGCCAAAGATGAATGGCGCCGTAGAAGCTGCTAATAAGAATATTAAGAAGATTATACAAAAGATGACAGTAACATACAAAGACTGGCATGAGATGTTACCATTTGCTCTTCATGGTTATCGCACTTCAGTACGCACTTCGGCAGGGGCAACTCCTTTCTCTTTAGTCTACGGAATGGAAGTCGTTTTACCAATGGAAGTTCAGATTCCCTCTCTAAGAATTATGAAAGATGTAGGCTTAGGTGAAGATGAATGGATTCAGACTCGACTCGATCAGATAAATTTGATTGATGAAAAGAGACTTGCGGCTGTTTGTCATGGGCAGATATATCAGAAGCGCATGACCCAGGCATTTAATAAAAAAGTCAAGAGACAGGTGTATCAAATTGGCGACTTGGTGATAAAGCGTATCATTCTACCACAAGGTGATCCTAGAGGCAAATGGACTCCCACATACGAAAGGTCATTTGTAGTTAAGAAGGTATTCTCTGGTGGAGCCATGATGCTTGCTACAATGGATGACGAAGATTTCCCGCATCCCGTGAACGCGGACATAGTTAAAAAATACTACACATAAAAGAGACCCGCTAGGTCGACATATCTAGGCAAAAGTAAGGGCATCCCGACGAACCAAAAGGGTTCGGGCAAAAATTAGGGATAAACATACAAAAATGTACACCCGGCAAGTCGAAAACCTGAAAAGGCGGCTTGGGCAAAAAAGGGTATCCTGGTGGACTGAAAACCTGAAAAGGCGGTCCAGGCAAAAATTAGGGATTAAAGCGTATGACTATGTCCCGTTCTCGGTCAGCTTCACCAAAGTCAAAGAGACTGAACAAGCCAATCACTTCTATCCGACAGCAAGAGATGAGATGCTTGAAGACATAATAGCAGTAGTAGAATTAAAATCAATAGGACTTTTTTTCATAGCTGTTTTTTCTTTGCTTTCTTGACAATTTCCTCTTACTAGGATTTCTGTCTCCTTGTATTAAAATTGCTTGTTTATAGGCCCTCTTTCAAAATCAATACAATTTTATTTCCAAAAAGATACTTTTGTTTTACTTTCTCCGTTTTGTTTACATAAACGTCCATTGATTTAATTCGAATTAATATATGCATTTGAATATGATTGATGTTTACCGAAAATACATGCATAAAATAGAAATAGCAATTACTAAAAGACTTTAGGATCAAGGATAAGGTTTAACCATGCGTTCTAACAAATCCGGTTGCAAATCCTATTCCCCAGTAAAACTAGTTATTCCCAGAAGAAATTGGCACTACTAGACAGACTGGTCATCTCTTTTATCCCCAGTCAGGTTCTGTTGAATATTTCTACCATCAGACAGAAATCAAATATCCCCTATAACACCCCAAAATATGCCCTCCTCATTCATGCATTCATTTTTAGGTCATTTAACATTTCATATTGCATTTCATCATGTCAATCAGAATCAGATCTAAGAAGCTTGAATATCATCCAAGACACTTTATGGGTTCTATCCGGGTGATCAATCAACACAAGGGAAAGACTTGAGTTACTTCCAACAGGTTTAAATGGGGTATATTCATCATTCAAAACGCTAATATTGAAGGAGCAAAAAGCAGAGCCTGAGCTGTCATGCTCGCTAGGCGAGCAGCGTGGTTCGCTTAGCGAATATGAACTGTCATGCTCGCTAGGCGAGCAGATCCTTCACTAGGCGAAGCTCACGCGTTTTCAAAATATAACAAAAAGTCATGGGCTTGAGTTGCCCTCATTTGAGACCACCAAGCCACGAAAGTCAAGTTATAAATTCAGAGTTTCAGTGAAACAAGACCCTATTCTATGCTATTCTTATTATCAGAAGAGAAAGAACAGAGCTGACAAAATTCAGAGCAGCCTCCAGAGACCTATGAACTAATCTGCAACAACCTCCAGACAGCTCTGAAAAGTTCACTCTGACTCACACACTTTTTCACCCTCATCTCACGCAAACCCTAACATTGCTTTGCAAACCCAGCCGTGTCATTCGATTTTAATCGATCTTTCTAATCAGGTTTGCCCTATTCCCATCACTCTGTGCTTTCAATTTGAATGATCTGAATGTATGAGATATTATCGTTAGGTTTTACATGTGGGTTTAGATGTGCATGAATATGCAGAACAATACCTTGAATGTTTAATCGTTTCGTTTCTGAGATGGATACCACAGGGTTAGGGTTACCAAAATCATACTGTTATCAGATAAGAACCCAGAACCCGCAGGCGTTCGCTAGCACCTTCGCTAGGCGAGCCTGCAGCGAAGCTTCGCTAAGCCTTCGCTAGGCGAAGCAGTAGCGAGCGTGACAGTAATTGCTTTTTTTTTGTTTGCTCTAATCTGTTTTGTGTTTGTCATGGCATTGTTTTCTCCTGATTCCATCCTGTTACTCTAACATGTTTGTTAAGTTTTGTGAGGGCTCACATGACTTTTGAAGAGACAGCTTGCTCGGTGTTCCACTTTATTTGTGGGATACCATCTGGAGAGTTATTCCGATTACTTTGCTGACTTGCTTTCTTTGATGGTGCTAGCTTAAGAGATCACCGGGTTTCTTGGTTTGTTAGTTGCTATTACTTCGAATCTTTATCTGTGCGGTAGATCTCTTGATCCCTTTATTTTTTCCCGCATTTTACTGCTTTCTTAGCTGGAAGACCTCGATAGGAGACAATGTTTTTGTGTGTTTACTTTTGTGCCCAAAGACCTCCAAGAAGAGGCACCAGTGCTAAAGACCTCCACGAAGAGGCAATTGACGGATAAAAGGGATTAGTAGTCAATCCCCCGTTATTCAGTGTGTCGTTCTTTAAGCTCACACTACGTGTCGATGTTTCAGAGCAAAAGCCCAAGATCTTTTGTCCGGTCAGTCAGTGGAGAGGGTTTCACCTTTCTGAATCCCCACTTTTTTTCATGAGCTCACCCTGTCCAGGGTTAAGAGCTATGAGGTCTTATCCTCATTACCCTTTTGATCTGCTCACCCTGACGTTCAATGTCAGTGGTTAAGAGCCCATTTGATTATCTTTCTATGGCTTGTTTGTCGAGGTTGATATGACCCCTCTTGACTAAAGCCCTACCCATGTATGTTTGAGCCCCCTTGTTGGCATGTTTACTTTATGCATGTTTATTTTGTATGGTGTGATCGTCTCCCCATAGGTTTGCTAGGCTTCGTATAGTCTCTCGTTTGCATGTCAATTAAGGTAGCATTGTTCCTTCGCCTAGGACTTCCTTTTTGCGTGAGCATCCCTAAAACACAAACAAACTCATTGATTTTTCTTCTCCTAAGAACACGTTAACTCCTTCTACTACAGGTGAGTAAGTCTCCAAAGGTCGAGCATCCGGTAGATTGCGCAATAACGTCGTTCAGCCAAAAACATAACCCTTAACCCGTAGTTAGCCGAACTACGGCTTGCTCTGATTCTCATTCCAGATGAGATACGTAGGCATAAGACGCGATGTCTTAGCGAGCACACATCCCCCTAACCCATAGGTAGCCGAGCTACGAAGACTCTGATTCTCATATTCAGATGAGATACGTATGCAGTGGATGTGACATCCGTGCAAGTCATTTTCTTTTGACCCTTCTTTTAATAAATAGTACATTAGATATGCACACACCCTTTAGACAAGAACGACAAGAGTGGATCCCGTAGAGTACTACGGATGCGTAGGGGTGCTAATACCTTTCCTTCGCATAATCGACTCCCGAACCCAAGATTTGGTTGTGAGACCTTGTCTTTTCCTTTCCTTTTTCTAGGTTTACTTCGAGCGTTTCCTTTCCCTCCTTTGGGATAAATAACGCACGGTGGCGACTCTTCTGTCATTTCTTTCTCGCTGGTTGTTTTTTTGCATTCTATTTTTCAGGCTGCGACGGCTGGCGACTCTGCTGGGGACATCGGTTTCCCTAAGCGAGTCCCTCCTAGCTTTTGTAGGTTTCTTATTTGTTGGGTGTTTGTTCTTTTGTACGGTTATTTATTTTTCAGCACTTGTGTACATATCATTGTCGTGTCTGTTGGCTCTGTTGGTTTGTTTATTTGTGGGAGTGGGATGTTCGGCGTGAGATAGGCCCAATACACAAGCCTGAGTGCACTTAGGATTAGCGTGGTTTCACATGCCCTCACGTTCCGTCTCGGTCCGATGTTGGAATATGGAAACACAATTCAGATGTGGATCTTTCTAGAGAATTATGTGTTGTGGATCTCTTACAGTGCTAGAGCTATCTGGGAGAACCGTTAAGTCTGAATGACATTTAGGATGACCTTTACCTTACTTTCATGGGAACTTGGCTGAGACACTCCTCTTATAGTGGTAATGCCAAACCGGAAACGGTGGACGTTATTACTATTCGGCCTGAGAGTCCGTGATGTCAATGTCTCTACCCTTTAGCCTCCGCATGTGAGCTGGGTGGGTTGTTTACAGGTGTGCAGAAACCCTTGACCTCATCATACCCTGATATCTGATACCTGGTACCTGATCATCATGGTTCTTTTTTCCTGGATCCGAACTTCTGGCACTGGTTTTATTTGTGGATCTGAACCTTTAAACCTGCATACCCGGACTGCCGACCTTTGTGGTTCAGTATATGGCCAGAACCAGTCACATGTCCTTTGCATTGCATAACATCATCTACATATTTGCATCTAACATCTCATGCTTATTCGTTTGCAGAGTATTCCCTTTCTCGGTTTGGTTTGGCTGATATGTGCTTATTTTGGAGGCTCCCAGGAAGAGTAATGTGACCTATCATTTCTTCGATACCAATATCGGCCCATTGCGTCAGATAAAAGCTTTGATTACTCCTGACCATGTGGGTTTATTCCGGGATACTTATGGCAATATCTTGCATATGGTTGAAGACTTGGATGCTTCTCATAAGAGTCTGATACATACTTGCTTGCAGTTTTATGATCCTCAGTTGCGTTGCTTCACTTTTTAGGATTTCCAGTTGGCTCCTTTGTTGGAAGAGTATGCTATGATCTTGGGTGTTCCTTTACAGCATTGTGTCCCTTTCAACTCTGATATGCCTCCACCAGAGCATAAGGATATTGCTAAGGCTCTTCATCTGGAAGTGTTTGTTGTGAAGGAAAATCTCTCTTCTAAGGGAGGTCTGTCTGGTTTTCATCTGGATTTTGTGGTAGACAAAGCCGAAGAGTGTGTTGCTCAAGGCAATTGGGAGGCTGTGTGTGCTCTGTTAGCATTGAGTGTCTATGGTATTATGCTATTCGCTGATGAACCGAAGTTCGTAAGTATGAGTGCTATTCATATCTTTCTACTAAAGAACCCGGTTCCCACCCTTCTTGGTGATTTCTATTTTTCGGTGCACAACAAGAATGAGAAGAGACGAGGGAGATTGGTCAGATGTTGCGCTCCATTGTTCCATAAGTGGCTCGTGGGGCACTTGCCAAATGACGATGCTTTTCTGAATCCGCATCAAGCCAGGAATTGGGCTAGAAGGTTGGTTGTCTTGACTGCTAAGGACATCAGATGGTGTAATCAGAATACCAAAGGTGGCGATTTTGTGGTTAGCTGTGGGAAATACCCTAATGTACCATTGTTGGGTATGAAGGGTTGTATCAACTATAACCCGATTCTTTCGAGAAGACAATTAGGGTATGCCTTGACTCACGCTCCTAAGGATCAAGATCTGGTGGAATCTTTCTACTTCCCAGTGCAAGATAATCTAGAACTGGTTAAGCAAGTTGCTGGAGCTTGGAGGAATATTCAGACTAAAGGTGCTATTGTCTATGGAAAATGTAACAACATCTCTTCTTCCCAGTATGATAGTTGGTTGCAAGAAAGAGCTCGAATTACTCTTCTATCTTTCTCTATGGGAGAACCATCTGATTCTGTTATTATTGAGTCTGTCAGCATGATTGAGTACAACAGTTTGAAGCAAGAAAAGGGAAAAGCCGATAAGTTGAATGCGGAGCTGAGTGAAGGCCTCAGGAAAACTTTGCGCGCTAAGAAAGAAGCTGGGAGAGAAGTTCAAAGATTGAATGAGCTTCAAAAATAAAGCAATGAGAGGATTGCTGAAGATGCTGATTACATCCGTAAGGTCTATTCAGGTGAGGATATACTGAAGAAAGCTTGCAAGGCTGCTAAGGAGCAGTTAGGAAGAGCTGAATATAGGCTTATTGGGCGCCGGCAAAGGTGGGAAGAATTGTCTGATCGCCGTAGACAGGTTGAGATAGAAATCAGAGCAGAAAATGAGCAGTTGAAGAGTAAGGAGAACGAGCAGCATGAAGCACTTCGATTGGCTGAACAAGAAATCGTCGAACTAAAGATTCGAGCAGGGGTCAAGAGAACAAAAGAACAAGACAAGTACAAGAAATTGGAAGAAGCGGTCAAGACGAGGAATTTGTTGATTCAAGGCCTTACAAAACACCCTACTGACCCGGTTACAGAGGCGCTTCTTAAGGAAGTTCGGGAAGACTCGTTTGGGCTAGGTGTTTGACTCCTTTTGTTTTTGTAGAGTTCACCATCAGGCTTGTTGATGGGTTCTCATTTCTTTGTTCGTCGCTCTCAGAACAGCTTGTATTTTGGCTATGACACCTTTCAGATGTTTCATTCTCTTTGATTATTTCGGTATTGTTATTCGGGAAGGTCAAACCGGAATTGAGAAGGGGGTGCCTTGAAATTGAATAAGCAGTGCATCGCATACCATGCATACTAACCCTTGTTTGTTTTACAGGTGTCACCGCAGCGTCTAACATTTGTTCCCTGTATCAGGCATTATTGGTCCCAAGCGAGTCCACAGGTACCCGACAAAGGAAAATCGTCCGCAACTAGCAATGGACCAGGTACAGAAAGAGTTGGCTGATATGCGTGAAAGGATGGATCAGTTCATGACATTGATGACTGGTATGGCAGAAGGCCAGGAAAAGTTGAGGGAATTGGTTGAGCAACCGAGGCCCGATCCAGAGGTGGAGATACCAAATGCTGAGGGAAACCCTGGTAACCCTGGGAACGCTGATAACCCTGTGAACACTGGTAACGCGGGTAACGCAAATGCTGATGGAAACCCGGGTAATGTTGGCAACACGGGGAACGTTGGAAATGGTATTGGCGGAAGGTACAATGTGAATCAAGGAATTCGGATTAACGGGCGCCCCGTTACTGAAGATTATCAGTATGATCAATTCTCTTTGCACGACGAAGCCCACGAGACCACTCACCATATGGATGAGCTTGCTGAGAAGCTCAAATCTTTGGAGTCTCAAAATTCCTTAGGTTTTGATGTCACAAATCTTGGTCTGGTTCAGGGAGTAAGGATTCCTCACAAGTTCAAACCCCCTACTTTTGAGAAATACAACGGGGCTTCTTGCCCACACACTCATCTCCAATCTTATTTGGGAAGGTTGGGAGCTCACACGGAAGATAAAAAGCTGTGGATGTACTATTTTGAAGACAGTCTCACTGGAGCTTCTCGTGAATGGTATTCTCATTTGTCTCGTACTACCATCAAGAGCTGGAAAGACT
Source organism: Lathyrus oleraceus (assembly GCF_024323335.1). Lineage (NCBI taxonomy): Eukaryota > Viridiplantae > Streptophyta > Magnoliopsida > Fabales > Fabaceae > Lathyrus > Lathyrus oleraceus. The sequence continues at coordinate 450,156,426 of NC_066580.1, forward strand.
TGACAGAGGCTTTTGTCAAGCAATATCAATATAACTTGGACATGGCTCCAAATCGGACCTTGTTGCAAGGAATGTCTCAGACTGCCAAGGAGACCTTTAGAGAATATGCTCAGCGTTGGAGACAAATTGATGCGTCCGTCCAACCCCCTATGTCTGAAAGGGAGATGGCGGACATGTTCATGAACACTCTCCAAGGCAATTATATTGAGAGATTGGCTGCTTGCCCGTCAATCAGCTTTGCAGAGATAGTAATTGCTGGAGAAAGAATCGAGAGTCTGTTGAAGATGGGCCGAGTTCAAGACAATAGTGCTTCCAGCTCATCAGGTCCCAAGAAACCGTTTGTTGGTAACGGTCAGCGAAGAAGACAAGGCGAGACAAGTGTTGTGTATGCCGGCAGAGGCAGGGGCAGAGGACGCCCTAATTATTATCAAGATCAAGTGGCCGCAGTCACTATTCCTACACCTGCTCCTCAACAGCAACAACAACCGCAGTATCATCCGCAACAGCAACCCAGGTACAACAATCAACAACAAAGAGGTAATCCGGGTCAGTAGAGACACTATCAACAACGTCCAAGACAGACAGACCGGGTCATTGAGCCAATCCCAATGCCTTATTCTGTATTACTCCCCAGGCTGATTGACTTGAATCTGGTTACGTTAAGAACTCTGGCCCCACCAATCGATCCCAACAATTTGCCTAGAGGTTATGATGTCAACGCCAGATGTGCTTTTCACTCCAACGCACCTGGCCATACTACAGATAATTGCAAGGCTTTCCAGCTAAAGGTACAAGATTTGAGAGATGCCAAGGCTATCAATTTTTCTCCGGTGCCTAATGTTATCCAAAACCCTATGCCAGCCCCCGGCGGGCAGAGGATTAATGTTGTTGATAGTGGGGAAACTTTGAATTTGGTTTCTGATGTGACTAAAGTGAAGACTTCGCTATCGGTGGTTAAAGACCGACTTTTGAAAGGACATGTTTTCCCGGGCTATGGGGAAGAGTGCAGAAATTGTCAAGCTGCCGAGAACGGATGTGACAGTTTGAGAAGGGGCATTCAGCAACTGATAGATGAAGGTTGTCTTCAGTTCGATCAGACTCGTCCAATGAAGAATGATGTATCGACAGTGACGATTTATTTCACTCCTGAAGAAATATATGTTCCAGAGAGACCCGCTCCGACAACAATATATTTCTCAGAAAGTACAGAACCAGCAACGGTGAACATCGAAAGTTCAGCACCAGTTATAATTTACTCTGACAGCCCTCAACCGGCTTTGGTTAGTCCGGTCACCATCACGGTACCAGGACCTGTTCCATATGAGAAAGACAATGCTATCCCGTGGCACTATGGGGCTGATGTCTACTTCCAGGGGCAGAAAGTTAACAGGGAAGACATTGACATTGGTAGCACCGCTATAGACAATGTTGGAGGGGTTGGTGGCTTCACTCGCAGTGGACGCCTATTTGCAACATCAACATTGGGCACGAATATTGAAGCTGAGGCAACTGCCAAGGCTAAAGGAAATCAGGTAGCCACCGAAGAGGTTACTATTGAGGAAGCTCCTCCTAAGACCGCATTCGATGAGTTTATGAGGATTATCAAGAAAAGTGACTACAAGGTAGTCGACCAGCTAAATCAGACACCCTCAAAGATCTCCATTCTCTCATTATTGATGTGCTCCGAGGCGCACAGAGCAGCCTTGTTGAAAGTACTAAATATGACCTATGTTCCACCAGAGATAACTGTTAACCAGCTGGAGTCGGTAGTTTCAAATGTAAACGCTAGCCATGGGCTAGGTTTCACCGACTATGACCTAACATCTGAGGGCAGGAATCACAACAAAGCTTTGCATATCACAATGGAATGCAAAGGGGCGGTGCTTTCCCATGTTTTGGTTGATACATGCTCTTCTCTGAATGTTCTTCCAAAGAAAGCCTTAATGAAGTTGGATTGCGATGACATCATCCTGAGGCCAAGTAATTTAGTTGTGAGGGCTTTTGATGGCTCTAAGAGATCTGTCTTTGGCGAAATTGAGTTGCCAGTTAAGATTGTACCGCAGGTGTTCAAGAGCACCTTTTATGTGATGGATATCCAGCCTGCCTATAGCTGTCTGCTAGGTCGGCCCTGGATTCATGCTGCCGGTGTTGTTACTTCTACTCTCCACCAGAAGCTCAAATATGAACTAGAAGGTCAGGTCGTCACTGTCTGTGGTGAAGAGGATATTTTTGTTAGCCACCTGTCTACATTTAAGTATGTGGAGATGGATGACGAGATGCATGAGATGCTGTGTCAGGGCTTTGAAGCCATAAACATCAGTGAGGTCGCGCCCAAAGCTGTTTTTTCACCTAAGTCTGAGAAGGTCGGGACTTCTATCTCTTCATACAAGCAAGCTGTTGAAGTGGTTAAAGTTGGTAGTGCCCAAGGCTGGGGCAAATTTGTGGAGCCAGTCATCAAAGAAGATAAGTTTGGATTGGGGTTTACTCCGGAGTCTCAGAAGAATGAAGCCGGTACTTTCTCCAGCGGGGGTTTGGTTTCTCCCCACATCATCAATGCTGCAGATGAAGACAAGGCTGACAGCGACTGTGACTTAGATAGCTGGATTCGCCCGTGTGTCCCGGGAGAAAAGCTCAACAATTGGTCGTCTGAAAAAGTCATCCGGGTTACTCTACTAAAAGAGTAATTTTTATTGTTTTCCTTTACTTACATGCATAATAAAGTCTTACACTCTGCCCAAGGTGTAATGACTCATCTGTAGGGCCACCCATTTAGTCGCATTTCGCAATTATTTTCATCATCAATGAAGGACAGCTTTTGCAAACAATTTTGTGTTCTCTTTCTTTCAGTTATTTTTTTTACTTCTACAAAAAAAATGGCAATGTTTCTTTTTCGTTTTTTCTTTCCAATAAAAAAAATCTCGTTCTAAAGTAAAGCACGATCCTCCATCATGCAGAGATGATCTCACTACTAACGACACTGCTATGGCCAAGTATGACTTCGACAATCATATCTATCAAGCCGGAGAAGGGGTTGAGGAAGATTGTGAATTGCCTAAAGAGTTAGCCAGGTTGTTGAAATAGGAGGACCGAGCTATTACACCTTATCAGGAGGTGATTGAGACCGTCAACATTGGCACCGAAGACGACAAGAAAGAGATCAAGATCGGGGCCAGTCTACAGGCCGAGGTGAAAGAGCAGTTGATTAGTTTGCTTCGTGAGTACGTTGACATCTTTGCTTGGTCCTATCAAGATATGCCAGGTTTGGATACAAACATCGTTGTGCACAGGTTACCGTTGAATGAAGATATGCCGCCGATGAAGTAGAAGTTACGCCGAACTCATCCTGACATGGCAATGAAAATCAAAGAAGAAGTTCAGAAACAGTGGGACGCATGGTTTCTCGCTGTGGCCAGTTACCCACCATGGGTTGCCAATATCGTACCAGTACTCAAGAAGGATGGCAAAGTACGAATGTGCGTCGATTACAGAGATCTGAATAGAGCTAGTCCGAAAGACGACTTCCCATTACCTCACATCGATGTTTTGGTTGATAACACAACTCAGTTCTCCATATTTCTTTCATGGATGGTTTCTCCGATTATAATCAGATCAGGATGGCACCGGAAGACATGGAGAAGACGACATTCATCACACCGTGGGGTACCTTCTGTTACAAGGTCATGCCTTTTGGGTTGAAAAACGCAGGGGCAACGTACCAACGGGCTATGGTAACACTTTTTTCATGATATGATTCACAAAGAGATCGAATGCTATGTGGATGATATGATTGCCAAGTCCCGAATAGAAGAAGAACATCTGGACAATCTGCAGAAGTTGTTTGAACGTCTGAGAAAGTTCAAGTTAAGGCTGAATCCGAACAAGTGCACTTTCGGAGTGCGAACTGGAAAGCTGTTAGGTTTCATTGTAAGTGAAAGAGGAATAAAGGTAGATCCTGCGAAAGTAAAAGCTATTCAAGAAATGCCTGCACCCAAAACAGAAAGAGAGGTTTGTGGCTTCCTGGGCAGATTGAACTACATTTCAAGGTTCATATCCAATCTTACAGCCACATGCGAGCCATTGTTCAAAATGCTGAGAAAAGAGCAAGAGGTCAGGTGGAATGATGATTGTCGGAAAGCCTTCGAAAGAATAAAAGAGTATTTGCAGGAACCCCCGATTCTAATGCCTCCAGTAGAGGGAAGACCGTTGATCATGTACTTGAATGTGTTAGAAAGGTCAATGGGTTGTATGCTCGGTCAGCATGACGAGTCAGGTCGAAAAGAGCATGCGATATACTACCTTAGCAAAAAGTTTACCGACTGTGAACAAAGATACTCACTGCTCGAGAAAACTTATTGCGCTTTGGCATGGGCTGCTCGTCGATTAAGACAGTATATGTTGACTCACACGACTCTATTGATATCAAAGATGGATCCAGTCAAGTATATTTTTGAAAAGCCAGCGCTTACCGGAAGGGTTGCTAGGTGGCAAATGATACTGACAGAGTATGACATCCAATACACTTCGCAAAAAGCCATCAAAGGAAGTGTCTTGTCAGACTATCTTGCAGAGCAACCGATTGATGATTACCAACCTATGAGGTTCGACTTTCTTGATGAGGACGTCATGTTTCTCAAATCGAAAGATTGCGAGGAACCACTCCCGGAGGAGGGGCCTGACCCTGAATCCAAATGGATTATGATGTTTGATGGGGCGGTCAACGTCAATGGTCACGGAGTTGGTGCAGTATTGATCACGCCGGAGGGGGTTCATATGCCATTTTGTGCCAGAATAACTTTTCCCTGCACCAACAATGAAGCCGAATATGAAGCTTGTACCCTAGGACTTGAGGAAGCCATCAACCTACGGATTAAAACCCTGGATGTATACGGGGATTCAACTTTGGTCATCAATCAAACCAACGGGAAATGGTATACACATCAGCCTCATTTGGTTCCTTACAGAGACTACACGAGAAGATTGTTGACTTTCTTTACGACGGTGAAGCTGCATTACATTCCTCGTGAAGAAAACTAATTTGTTGATGCTTTGGCTACCTTGTCTTCGATGATTAAGGTGCTATGTTGGAACTACGTACCCAGAATTGATGTATCCCGGCTTGATATACCCGCCTATGTGTTTGCTGCCGATGCAGTATCTGATGATGAGCCGTGGTATCATGACATCAAGCGTTTCCTGAAGAGTCAAGAGTATCCAGCTGGGGCGTCTTCGAATGATAAGAAAACATTGAGGAGGTTAGCCAGTAGCTTCTTTCTGAACTCAGATGATACTCTGTACAAGCGAAATTTCGACATGGTCTTGCTCAGATGTGTGGACAAGCAGGAAGCGGACATGTTAATGCAAGAATTACATGAGGGATCTTTCGGTACCCATGCCAGAGGACATGCAATGGCTAAGAAGTTGTTAAGATCGGGGTATTATTGGGTAACAATGGAGGCAGACTGTTGCGCATACGCCCGAAAGTGTCACAAGTGCCAGATTTACACAAATAAAGTGCATATCCCTCCAAGCCCATTGAATGTCATGTCGTCACCTTGGCCTTTTGCAATGTGGGGCATTGATATGATTGGCAAGATCAAACTGACTGCTTCCAACGACCATAGATTCATTTTGGTCGCTATTGATTACTTCACCAAGTGGGTGGAAGCAGCATCCTATGCGAATGTTACGAAGCAAGTGGTAGCCAGATTTCTGAAGAGAGATATCATCTGCAGATACGGAGTTCCCGAGCGGATCATTACTGATAATGGTTCGAATCTCAATAACAAAATGATGGCAGAGCTTTGTCGGGACTTCAAAATCGAGCATCACAATTCTTCCCCTTACAGGCCAAAGATGAATGGCACAGTCGAGGCAGCTAATAAGAATATTAAGAAGATTGTGCAAAAGATGGTGGTAACATACAAGGACTGACATGAGATGTTACCGTTTGCATTACATGGGTATCGAACTTCAATTAGAACATCCACCGGGGCAACACCTTATCAGCTTGTATATGGCATGGAAGCAGTTCTTCCGGTTGAAATCGAAATCCCTTCTTTGCGGGTCCTGATGGATGTTAAGCTTGACGAAGCAGAATGGGTCCGTTCTCGATACAATAAGCCGAGCCTAGTCGAGGAAAAGAGTCTGGCAGCTATATGCCATGGCCAACTATATCAGAGACGGATGAAGAGAGCGTTTGATCAGAAAGTGTGCCCTCGGGAGTATCAAGTTGGTGAATTGGTACTCAAAAGAATTCTTCCTCCCAACACAGATCACAGGGGCAAATGGACACCGAACTATGAGGGTCCATACGTGGTTAAAAGAGTTTTCTCTGGCGGAGCTTTGATGCTAACAACCATGGATGGCGAAGACTTCTCATCCCCTGTCAACTCAGACGCAGTTAAAAAATACTTCGCATAATTGACCCGCTGGACAAAAGAAAAAAAGTCCAGGCAAAAAAAGGGCATCCCGACGAACCAAAAAAACAAAACAAAGAGGTTCGGGCAAAAATTAGGGATATAAAAAAAAAGTACACCCGGTGAGTCGAGAACCCGAAAGGGCGACTCAGGCAAAAAAGGGTATCCCGGTGGATCGAAAACCCAAAAGGGCGGTCCATGCAAAAGAGGTCATACAAGCCATAGCAGAGTCGAAACTCAGTGGGACCCCGTATCCACATTGCCATTAGGATAGTTTTCTTTTGTTCAATTTATAGCGATCGCCTCTTTTTAGGGATCAACTTCCTGATGTACTCACCTATCCCTGGCACAAATTTTTCAATCAATAAAAGTCGAATAATTCAGTTAAAGAGCCTTTTTTATTTATCAGTTTGTTTGCAAAAGATGTCTGAATTCTTGATTAAACATATTGCATCTGAACATAATGGTGGCTTTTGCAGATGATTTGCACAGGAAAACATTTAAAATTGCTTTGAATGTGCTTAATCCCGGACAGTGAATTCAAACCGAGTAATTCCCCCGGGACATACGTGTGTGTTTGCAGGTCACAGGAACTGGATGCCAAGTCATGAATCCTCATCCCAAGCGGTTGACAAAGTCTCTCCTCAGTAGAGAATGTCCCCCAGCAGAGTTGCACCTTGTATCCCCAGCAATAGCGGAGTAGTTGCATACCTAACAAACAAGAGGGTGGTGTCCCCAGTGTTCATCTCATTCCCCAGCAGATTTATTTTTAACATATTTGTTTTGATCCTTAGCCTGAGGACGATTAGCAAGTTCATATCCCCAGCAAAGGTCGATTCCTATGACGTTTCCCCAGGAAGTGCTTCCCCCGCAGACTCTCCTCACAAAGCCTCGCCAAACAAAGTTCCCATAGTTGATACTCCCCCAGCAAGGTCAACTTTAAAAAAAAACGATTTATTTTCGGTGGCTCCCCGGTCCCGGCAGACGGATCATTCCCCACAGAGCATACAAGGATTGATACAACGATCCGTTCCCTACCGGAGTCTGCTTCCCCAAGCAGATTTCTTTTTTGCACCATGCATAACATTTGCATTTGCATGCATATCAAGCATACACATAAGCTGATAAACGGGTTCTTCAAAGCAGATTGAAGAATTGCTTTACAACCAAAGTCATGAGATTCGGCCAGAGGATCAAGTGTGTGTGATCCAGCATGAGGGTCATTTCGAAGATTCAGCTTGAGATCGTTTTCCAAAGAGCCAGCCTAAGGTTGAATTTGAAGATTCGGCCAGAGAGTCGCCTACAAGCGTTATTTCCCCAGCAAGCCAGCTAGAGGAGTAAATTGACAGCTCAACAGAAAATCAACCTACAGAAGGCTCCAGCCCGCGGATCGCGATTAAAAAAAAACAAAGCCTAATTGAAGAGTCGTTACAACATGTTCTAGCCTGAAGAATATGTACGAAGCCCAAAAAGTGGAATATTCTCGAAGCTGCATATCTAGCATGAAGATTGGATGTAGATTTCGAAAGAGGGTCAACCAACGCATGCCTCAGAAGCAAGATCCTGATGATGGGAATTTATCATCAAAACAATCCAGATCTAGCCAGAAGATCGAAGTCAGGTCTAGCCCAAAGATCGAAAATAGATTCAGCCAGAGAATCAAAGAGAATAAATTCAACCAGAGAATCGAAACGAAGAAGATCTAGCCAGAAGATCGAAGAAGATCTAGCCAGAAGATCGAAGTCAGGTCTAGCCCGAAGGCCGAGAATAGATTCAGCCAGAGAATCGAAACGAAGAAGATCTAGCCATAAGATCGAAGTAGATCTAGCCAGAAGATCGAAGTCAGGTCGAGCCCGAATACCGAAAATAGATTCAACTAGAGAATCAAAGAGAATAGATTCAGCCAGAGAATCGAAACGAAGAAGATCTAGCCAGAAGATCGAAGAAGATCTAACCAGAAGATCGAAGTCAGGTCTAGCCCGAAGACCGAAAATAGATTCAGCCAGAGAATCAAAGAGAATAGATTCAGCCAGAGAATCGAAACGAAGAAGATCTAGCTAGAAGATCGAAGTAGATCTAGCCAGAAGATCAAAATCGTATCCAGCCCAAGGATCAAAATCGTATCCAGCCAGAGGATCAAAATTAATATCCAACCAGAGGACTAAATTGAGTATAGATTCAGCCAGAGGATCGAAACTCCAGATTAAGTCAGAAAACTGATTCAGATTCAGCCAGAGGATCGGAAGAAAAATAAATAGCGCGGTGTATTTCAGCATTTTTGTGGTGTTCTTAGAGCGCAAATTTTCGGCCTGTCTTCGGTATTCAATCACAGCTCACCCTGTTTGTCTGATAAGTCGTTCGCTTTCATCCTGCTCGGGTTAACTGATGATTGAATAGGGGTAGCTGTAACACCCCAAAATTTGCCCTCCTCATTCATGCATTCATTTTTAGGTCATTTAACATTTCATATTGCATTTCATCATGCCAATCAGAATCAGATCCAAGAAGCTTGAATATCATCCAAGACACTTCGTGGGTTCTATCCGGGTGATCAGTCAACACAAGGGAAAGACTTGAGTTACTTCCAACAGGTTCAAATGGGGTATATTCATCATTCAAAACACTAATCTTGAAGGAGCAAAAAGTAGAGCCTGAGCTGTCATGCTCGCTAGGCGAGCAGCGTGGTTCGCTTAACGAATATGAACTATCATGCTCGCTAGGCGAGCAGATCCTTCGCTAGGCGAAGCTCACGCGTTTTCAAAATATAACAGAAAGTCATGGGCTTGAGTTGCCCTCATTTGAGCCCACCAAGCCACGAAGTCAAGTTATAAATTCAGAGTTTTAGTGAAAGAAGACCCTATTCTATGTTATTCCTATTATCAGAGAGAGAAAGAACAAAGCTGACAGAATTCATAGCACCCTCCAGAGACCTACGAACTAATCTGCGACAACCTCCAGATAACTCTGAAAAGTTCACTCTGACTCACACACTTTTTCACACCCATCTCACGCAAACCCTAACATTGCTTTGCAAACCCAGCCGTGCCATTCGATTTTAATCGATCTTTCCAATCAGGTTTGCCCTATTCCCATCACTCTATGCTTTCAATTTGAATGATCTGAATGTATGAGATATTATCGTTAGGTTTTACATGTGGGTTTAGATGTGCATGAATATGTAGAACAATGCCTTGAATGTTTAATCGTTTCGTTTTTGAGATGGATACCACAGGGTTAGGGTTACCAAAATCGTACTATTATCAGATAAGAACCCAGAACCCGCAGGCGTTCGCTAGCACCTTCGATAAGCGAGCCTGCAACGAAGCTTCGCTAAGCCTTCGCTAGGCGAAGCAGTAGCGAGCGTGACAATAATTGATTTTTTTTTCTGTTTGCACTAATCTGTTTTGTGTTTGTCATGGCATTGTTTTCTCCTGATTCCATCCTGTTACTCTAACCTGTTTGTTAAGTTTTGTGAGGGCTCACATGACTTTTGAAAAGACAACTTGCTCGGTGTTCCACTTTATTTATGGGATACCATCTGGAGAGTTATTCCGATTACTTTGCTGACTTGCTTTCTTTGATGGTGCTAGCTTAAGAGATCACCGGGTTTCTTGCTTCGTTAGTTGTTATTACTTCAGATCTTTATCCATGCGGTAGATCTCTTGATCCCTTTATTTTTTCCCGCATTTTACTACTTTCTTAGCTGGAAGACCTCGATAGGAGGCAATGTTTTTGTGTGTTTACTTTTGTACCCAAAGACCTCCAAGAAGAGGCACCAATGCTAAAGACCTCCACGAAGAGGCAATTGACAGATAAAAGGGATTAGTAGTCAATCCCCCGTTATTCAGTGTGTCGTTCTTTAAGCTCACACTACGTGTCGATGTTTTAGAGCAAAAGCCCAAGATCTTTTGTCCGGTCAGTCAGTGGAGAGGGTTCCACCTTTCTGAATCCCTACTTTTTGTCATGAGCTCACCCTTGAAATTCTAGTTATCAAACTTTCGATGTCATACGGGTTGTTATGACATCCAATTCTGCACAGACAAGAATTATGCAGAATTTAAAAGTAAGTGCAGTAAATAACACAAGTAATTGTTTACCCAGTTCAGCCCAACATGACCTACGTCTGGGGGCTACCAAGCCAGGGAGGAAATCCACTATTAGTAGTATTAATTCAAAGCTACTCTCACACGTTTACAACTCTTCATTTAATCCCTACCCAATGCAATTTCAATCTTACACTAAGATCAGAGTTCCTACTCATTCCCCCTCAATCACCTCAGTGATTACTACCTTTAATCAATATTAAAGACAATTTTGAAGTCACACTTCAAACAACTCTTGATTGTGCTTAACAACTTTAATCAAGAAACACAACACTCACGCTTAAAAGCTTAGAGTGACACAACACTTACAACTCAATGAACACCCTATACCAAAGCAATCATCTACGTGATAATAGCTTGGTTTACAAGATATGTCTAATACAAGACTCACAAAAATACAGCAGTGAAGTATGATGGACACACTAAATCTTCACCCCTCAAAATCCCCAGTTCTGAATGAAGGAATGATTTCCTTTTATATTGCAGTACTTGGGCCTTGCACTTGTATTCTCCTGAATTTAAGGTCACGCCAGTTTCCCTAAATTCCATATCTAGGTTACTAACAAATAGGCTATTTGTTAGGTTCATTAAATGTAGCTTGGTTGTTGATTTCCTGGATTTTCTCTCAGCTGTTGAATCCCTGAAGAATAGCCTGAGAAAAAGCTGAAACAGAAAAAACTAAACAACCTACAATATAGCATATGCTGTCAGGAATGAATGTCACAACATTCAGCTTGACATCAATGACCATATGCTAAGTCTGTTTTTTTCAGAAAACAGACTGTACAAATTTGCTGAACTGTACAGGACCAATCTGTCCATTCTACAGTAACAACTTACATTAATAAATGTCAAAGCATCCAATTTGACATTTACACACTTAACCTTCTGTCAGTTCTGTTATCCTCTTGAAGAACAGACTGAGAAACATACTGAAGTGTAGCAGAACACCACTCTGTCTATTGTTCAGTATATGTTGTCAATGATGAATGTCATAACATCCAGTTTGACATTCAGACAGTAAGCCTTATGCCAGATCTGGTATTTCCTTGATAACCAGACTGAAAATAAATACTGAGTTCTAACAGAACACCACTGTTCTATTCCTCAGTATCTGCTGACAGGGATGAATGTCACCACATCCAATTTGACATTCAATAAATCCTGTATTAGCTAATCCTGCAGTAAACTACTCAAGTATGTCATGACATCAGTCAAGACATCAGAGTACAGTTAGATATTCTAACCTACAATGCAGTCACACAAACACCTTCACAGCATGTCATGACATCAGTCAAGACATTAGAATCCAGCTAGTGTTTTACCATACAATGCAACCAATTAAACACTTTGATCCCACAACAGAGTTCATAGCAGCGGAAATCACACATCTAGCAGGAAATAGACCTAGCTAATACACTCAGAGTGGCAACACACTCACACACATGGAAGTTAAATAAAAACTTCACACACACATCAGCATACAAACAAAAGTTAAATAAAAACTTCTAATTGCAGCACAACCTCTGGATAAGAGGATCTTGAATATCTGTCCTGAATATCTGTTTAGCAAAACAATCTGTTGTCCTAGGGTATCACCTGTTACTCCCCTTTTTTGGCAAAAATGTTGCCAAAGCAACACTCTAAACTACAGACCAACTTAAACAGAATTACACATAACTGACAGAATTAGAGACTTGGTTTTACTTCACAGTTTCAACCAAGTTAGAACCCACTTGATCTTGCTTCACAGCTTTGATCAAGTAATCACCCACATTTGCTTTACAGTAGGTACCGCCATATCAGATGCCATGACTTTGTGTCTGAAATCCAGAACCACTCCTGCATGAACAGTGTCCTTGAACTCCTGCAGGTGCATAGGCCGCCTCACGTTAGGATATCTCCTTAACCTCTTGTTGCCACACTTGTTGCAAGTGGCATAGTTGTAACACCCCAAAATTTGCCCTCCTCATTCATGCATTCATTTAGCATTTCATATTGCATTTTATCATGTCAATCAGAATTAGATCAAAAATAAAATAAAATAAAAATAAATAAAAATAAATAAAAATAAATAAAAATAAATAAATAAATAAAAATAAAAAATAAAAAATAAATAAAAAATAATAGAAAAAACTTGGACTTTGACCTCTCTCATTTGAGCTCACAAAGCCATGAAAATCAGGTTATAAAAGAGGGAGATCAGACAGAAAAAGGGAGAGAAGCAAAATACTTTGAGGTTTCCTTGAAACAAAACCTGGAGAGAAACCTGACAGAGAACTCAGAGCAACCCCCAGGCAGCTCTGAAAAATTCAACCTGACTCATACATTTTCATCTCACGCAAACCCTAACATTGCCTTGCAAACCCTGCCGTGCCATTTGATTTCAACCGGTCTCTCCCATCAGGTTTGCCTCATTCCCATGATTTTATGCTCTTAATTTGGATCATCTGAATGTATGAGGTATGATGGATGAATTTCATTATGTTTTTGCCCACGGGTTTAATTATGCATGAATGGGTGAAACCTATGCCTTGAATGTTTAATCACATGATTTCTGAAATATATGCCACAAGGTTTGAGGTTTCTGAAACCATACTGTTATCCATGAAAAAAATGCTTATCGTGTTTCACTAACCCTTTTGTTGAGTTTTTGTGAGGGCTCACAGACTCTTGCAGAGATGGTTTGCGTGGTTTTCCCACTTTATTTGTGGGATACCCCCTGGAGGTTCATTCCGATTACCTGTACTGACTCACCTTTCTTTGATGGCATTAGCTTGGGAGATCCCTGGGTTTCTTACTCCTTTAATTGCTGTTACTTCGGATCTTCATCCGTGTGGTACTTTTACCTCTTTTCCGCATTTTATCGCTTTCTTAGCTGGAAGACCTCGATAGGAGGCATTTGTTTTCTTTTGTTTATTTACTTCCGAGCCCCTTGTTGGCACATTTACTTTATACATGTTTGTTTTGTATGTGTTCGTATCCCTGCAGGTAGCGCGGTTCCTTCGTCAAGGACTGCCTTTTTGCCCTTGAGCATCCCTAACCCTAAAACCCAAAGCAACACGTTAACTCCTTCTACTATAGGCGAGTAAGTCTCCAAAGGTCGAGCATCCGGTAGATTGCGTAGTGACGTCGTTCGTCCAAAACCCAATCCATAACCCCATAGTTGGCCAAACTACGTTTTGCTCTGATTCTCAGGCCAGATGAGATACGTAGGCATAAGACGCGATGTCTTAGCGAGCACACATCCCCCTAACCCATAGGTCAGCCGAGCTACGAAGACTCTGATTCTCATATTTAGATGAGATACGTATGCAGTAGATGCGACATCCGCGCGAGTCATTTTCATTTAACCCTTTTTTTTTTGGTAAACAGCACAAGATAAACTCACACCCTTTAGACAAGAACTACAAAAGTGGATCCCGTAGAGTACTACGGATGCGTAGGGGTGCTAATACCTTCCCTTCGCATAACCGACTCCCGAACCCAAGATTTGGCTGCGAGACCCCGTCTTGTCCTTTCCTTTTTCAGGTTTACTTCGAGCGTTTCCTTTCCCTCCTTTGGGATGAATAACGCACGGTGGCGACTCTTCTGTCATTTTCTTTCGCCGATTGTTTTTTCGCGCACTGTATTTTTCAGGTTGCGACAGCTGGCGACTCTGCTGGGGACACTAAGAAGTTGACCTCTTGCTGGTCCATCTTCCCTAAGCGAGTCCCTCCTAGCTTGTGTGATTTCTTGTTTATTGGGTGTTCATGCTTTTGTACCTTTATTTGCTTACCTGCTTGCATGCATCTGTTGGATCTGTTTGTTTGTTTGCTGGGATGGGGTGTTCTATGAGAGATAAGCCCATTGCCCAGGCTTGAGTGTACACACAGGTTTTAGAGTGGATAATCATGAGGCTTGCGTGGCGTGTTGCTACGTTAAGTCGTTCGTGAAGAACCACACCCAGACGAGGTTTCTTTTGGATATATTATGTCTTACGGGTGTTCCGTAACGGCAGGATGTTCCTCTAGAAATCGTCGACTCTGGTGACCATTTCCCGAGAACTCAGTCGAGGCCTCTCCTCCGAGACGTGATTATGTTAGCTCTGGTGGGCGCATTCTCGCTGCTCAATCCGAGGATCCCGAGACTGGGAACTTGCTATTAGGATGTCCTGTTGAGGGGAGTCAATGGAGGTCTTTTGTCCCGTAATAATACCAAACCTTCAGTGGTAAATGTATTATTCGCGACTGAAGGGCTGAAGCTGACGAACTTCTGTTCTTAGAACCTACCAGTGAGGGGCGGGCTAAATTCAGGAAAACCTTAACCTCCAACCAACCCGGTTTTCTGGAGCAGAGTTTTGGTCTTGTATTATGTTCCTCAGTGAATTTCTCTCCAGGCAGTGCAACCTGACAGATGTTCAAGCGGATCCATCAATTCTGATTGACATGCCTTTGCATTGCATAACATCATCTACATATTTGCATCCAACATCTCATGCTTATTCATTTGCAGGGTATTCCCTTTCAAAACGGGGGTGCCTTAAAACTGAACAAGCAGTGCATCGCATACCATGCATATTAACCCTTGTCTATTTTGCAGGTGTCACCGCCGTGTCTAATGTTTGTTCCCTGTATCAGGCAGTTATTGGTCCCAAGCGAGTCCACAGGTAACCGACAAAGGAAAATCGTCCATAGCTAGCGATGGACCAAGTACAGAAAGAGCTGGCTGATATGCGTGAAAGGATGGATCAGTTCATGACATTGATGACTGGTATGGCAGAAGGCCAGGAAAAGCTGAGGGAATTGGTTGAGCAACCGAGACCCGATCCGGAGGTGGAGATACCAAATGCTGAGGGAAACCCTGGTAACCCTGGGAACGCTGATAACCCTGTGAACACTGGTAACGCGGGTAACGCAAATGCTGATGGAAACCCGGGTAATGTTGGCAACACAGGGAAAGTTGGAAATGGTATTGGCGGAAGGTACAATGTGAATCAAGGAATTCGGATTAACGGGCGCCCCGTTATTGAAGATTATCAGTATGATCAATTTTCTTTGCACGACGAGGCCCTCGAGACCACTCGCCGTATGGATGAGTTGGCTGAGAAGCTCAAATCTTTGGAGTCTCAAAATTCCTTAGGCTTTGATGTCACAAATCTTGGTCTGGTTCAGGGAGTAAGGATTCCTCACAAGTTCAAACCCCCTACTTTTGAGAAATACAACGAGGCTTCTTGCCCACACACTCATCTCCAATCTTATCTGGGAAGGTTGAGAGCTCACACGGAAGATGAAAAGCTGTGGATGTACTATTTTGAAGACAGTCTAACTGGAGCTTCTCGTGAATGGTATTCTCATTTGTCTCGTACTACCATCAAGAGCTGGAAAGACTTAGCAGAGGCTTTTGTCAAGCAATATCAATACAACTTGGACATGGCTCCAAATCGGACCTTGTTGCAAGGTATGTCTCAGACTGCCAAGGAAACCTTTAGAGAGTATGCTCAGCGTTGGAGACAGATTGCTGCGTCCGTCCAACCCCCTATGTCTGAAAGGGAGATGGCGGACATGTTCATGAACACTCTTCAAGGCAATTATATTGAGAGATTGACTGCTTGCCCGTCAATCAGCTTTGCAGAGATAGTAATTGTTGGAGAAAGAATCGAGAGTCTGTTGAAGATGGGCCGAATTCAAGACAATAGTGCTTTCAACTCATCAGGTCCCAAGAGACCGTTTGTTGGTAACGGTCAGCGAAGAAAAGAAGGCGAGGCAAGCGTTGTGTATGCCGGCAGAGGCAGGGGTAGAGGAAGCCCTAATTATTATCAAGATCAAGTGGCCGCAGTCACTATTCCAACACATGTTCCTCAACCGCAATATCATCCGCAACAACAACCCAGGTACAACAATTAACAACAAGGAGGTAATCCGGGTCAGCAGAGACACTATCAACAACGTCCAAGGCAGACGGACCGGGTCATCGAGCCAATCCCAATGCCTTATTCAGTATTACTTCCCAAGCTGATTGACATGAATCTGGTTACGTTGAGAACTCTGGCCCCACCAATCGATCCCAATAATTTGCCTAGAGGTTATGATGTCAACGCCAGATGTGCTTTTCACTCCAACGCACCTGGCCATACTACAGATAATTGCAAGGCTCTCCAGTTAAAGGTACAAGATTTGAGAGATGCCCAGGCTACCAATTTTGCTCCGGTGCCTAATGTTATCCAGAACCCGATGCCGGCTCACGGCGGGCAGAGGATTAATGCTGTTGATAGTGGGGAAACTTTGAATTTGGTTTCTGATGTGACTAAGGTGAAGACTTCGCTATCGGTGGTTAAAGACCGACTTCTGAAAGGACAGATTTTCCCGGGCTGTGGGGAAGAATGCAGAAATTGTCAAGCTACCGAAAATGGATGTGACAGTTTGAGAAGGGGTATTCAGCAACTGATAGATGAAGGTTGTCTTCAGTTCGATCAGGCCCGTCCAGTGAAGAATGATGTATCGACGGTGACGTTTTGTTTCACTCCTGAAGAAATATATGTTCCCGAGAGACTCGCTCCGACAACAATATATTTCCCAGAAAGTACAGAACTAGCAGCGGTGAACATCGAAAGTTCAGCACCAGTTGCAATTTACTCTGACAATCCTCAACCGACTTTGGTTGGTCCGATCACCATCACAATACCAGGACCCGTTCCGTATGAGAAAGACAGTGCTATCCCGTGGCATTATGGGGTTGATATCTACTGCCAGAGGCAGAAAGTTAACAAAGAAGACATTGACATTGGTAGCTCCGCTGTAGACAATGTTGGAGGGGTTGGTGGCTTCACTCGCAGTGGACGCCTATTTGCACCATCAACATTACGCGCGAATACTGAAGCCGAGGCAGCTGCCAAGGCTAAAGGGAAACAGATGGTCTCCGAAGAGGTTACTACTGAGGAAGATCCTCCTAAGACCGCATTCGAGAAGGAAGTGGATGAGTTTATGAGGATTATCAAGAAAAGTGACTACAAGGTAGTCGACCAGCTAAATCAGACACCCTCAAAGATCTCCATTCTCTCACTATTGTTGTGCTCTGAGCCGCACAGAGCAACCTTGTTGAAAGTACTGAATATGGCCTATGTTCCACCGGAGATAACTGTTAACCAGCTGGAGTCGGTAGTTTCCAATGTAAATGCTAGCCGGGGGCTAGGTTTCACCGATAATGACCTGACATCTGAGGGCAGGAATCACAACAAAGCCTTGCATATCACAATGGAATGCAAAGGGGTGATGCTTTCCCATGTTTTGGTTGATACAGGCTCTTCTCTGAATGTTCTTCCAAAGAAAGCCTTAACGAAGTTGGATTGCGATGACACCATCCTGAGGCCAAGTAACTTAGTTGTGAGGGCTTTTGATGGCTCTAAGAGAGCTGTCTTTGGCGAAGTTGAGTTGCCAGTTAAGATTGGACCGCAGGTGTTCGAGAGCACCTTTTATGTGATGGATATCCAGCTTGCCTACAACTGTCTGCTAGGTCGGCCTTGGATTCATGTTGCCGGTGCTGTTACTTCTACCCTCCACCAGAAGCTCAAATATGAACTAGAAGGTCAGGTCGTCACTGTCTGTGGTGAAGAGGATATTTTTGTTAGCCACTTGTCTACATTTAAGTATGTAGAGATGGACGGCGAGATGCACGAGATGCAGTGTCAGGGCTTCGAAGCCATAAACATCAATGAGGTCGCGCCCGAAGCTGTCTTTTCACCTGAGTTTGAGAAGGTCGGGACTTCTATCTCTTCATACAAGCAAGCTGTCGAAGTGGTTAAATCTGGTAATGCCCAATGCTGGGGTAAATTTGTGGAGCCAATCATCAAAGAAGACAAGTTTGGATTGGGGTATGCTCCGGGATCTCAGAAGAATGAAACCGGTACTCTCTCCATCGGGGGTTTGGTTTCTCCCCACATCGTCAATGCTGCAGATGAAGACAAGGCTGACAACGACTGTGACTTAGATAGCTGGATTCGCCCGTGTGTCCCAGGAGAAAAGCTCGACAATTGGTCGTCCGAAAAAGTCGTCCGGTTTACTCTACCGAAGGAGTAACTTTTATTGTTTTCCTTTTATTACATGCATAATAAAGTCTTACACTTTGCCCAAGGTGTAACGGCTCATTTGTAGGGCCATCCATTTAGTTACATTTCGCAATTATTTTTATCATCAATAAAGGACGGCTTTTGCAAACAATTTTGTGTTCTCTTTCTTTCAGTTTTTTTTTTACAAAAAAAAAATGGTAATGTTTCTTTTTTCGTTTTTTCTTTCTTTCCAAAAAAAAAATCTCTCATTCTAAGGTAAAGCATGATCCTCCATCATGCAGAGCGGACCACCCGGATCTCACTACTAACGACACTGCTATGGCCAAGTATGACTTCGACAATCCTATCTATTAAGCCGAAGAAGGGGTTGAGGAAGATTGTGAATTGCCTGAAGGGTTAGCCAGATTGTTGAAACAGGAGGACCGAGCTATTACACCTTATCAGGAGGTGATTGAGACCGTCAACATCGGTACCGCAGACGACAAGAAAGAGATCAAGATCGGGGCAAGTCTACAGGCCGAGAGGAAAGACCGTTGATCATGTACTTGACTGTGTTAGAAAGGTCAATGGGTTGTGTGCTCGGTCAGCATGACGAGTCAGGTCGAAAAGAGCATGTAATATACTACCTTAGCAAAAGTTTACCGACTGTGAACAAAGATACTCATTGCTCGAGAAAACTTGCCGCGCTTTGGCATGGACTGCTCGCCGACTAAGACAGTATATGTTGACTCACACGACTCTATTGATATCAAAAATGGATCTAGTCAAGTATATTTTTGAAAAGCCAGCACTTACCGGAAAGGTTACTAGGTGACAAATGATACTGACAGAGTATGACATCCAATACACTTCACAAAAAGCCATCAAGGGAAGTGTCTTGTCAGACTATCTTGCAGAGCAACCGATTGATGATTACCAACCTATGAGGTTTGACTTTCCTGATGAGGACATCATGTTTCTCAAATCGAAAGATTGAGAGGAACCACTCCCGGAGGAGGGGCTTGACCCTGAATCCAAATGGGTTATGATGTTTGATGGGGCGGTCCACGTCAATGGTCGCGGAGTTGGTGTAGTGTTGATCACACCGGAAGGGGGTTCATATGCCATTTGGTGCCAGAATAACTTTTCCCTGCACCAACAATGAAGCCGAATACGAAGCTTGACTTGAGGAAGCCGTCAATATACAGATTAAAACCCTGGATGTATACGGGGATTCAACTTTGGTCATCAATCAAACCAACGGGAAATGGTATACACCTCAGCCTCATCTGGCTCCTTACAGAGACTACACGAGAAGATTGTTGACTTTCTTTTGAAGAAAACCAATTTGCTGATGCTTTGTTTACCTTGTTTTCGATGATTAAGGTGCTATGCTGGAACTACGTACCCAGAATTGACGTATCTCGGTCAGAGATGAATGAAGAAAGCATTTGGTCAGAAAGTGCGCCCTCGGGGGTATCAAGTCGGTGAATTGGTACTCAAAAGATTTCTTCCTCCCAATACAGATCACAGGGGAAAATGGACACCGAACTATGAGGGTCCGTACGTGGTTAAAAGGATTTTCTATGGCAGAGCTTTGATGCTAACAACCATGGATGGCTAAGGATTCCCGTCCCATATTAACTCAGACGCAGTTAAAAAAAAATACTTCGCATAAAATAGACCCGCTGGACAGTAAAAAGAATAGTCCAGGCAAAAAAGGGCATCCCGACGAACCAAAAAAAAAAGAAGAATAAAGAGGTTCGGGCAAAAATTAGGGATATAAAAAAGAGTACACCCGGTGAGTCGAAAACCCAAAAGGGCGGCTCAGACAAAAATGGGTATCCCAGTGGATTGAAAACCCGAAAAGGGGGCGATTCAGGCAAAAGTTAGGGAATAAGCGAATGATTGTGATCTGAGTTCATCAGTGTTATATCACCGTTTCATTCAATCCGGCAATCTTCGAAGGTTAAAGATCGACTAATCATCCATTTCAGAAAGCAAGATGAGCAGAGCGTCTTGAGGACATACGAGCCATAGCAGAGTCGAAACTCGGTGGGACCCCGTATCCCCATTGCCATTAGGATAGTTCTCTTTTTATAGCGATCACCTCTTTTTAGGGATCAGCTTCCTGATACCCTCGCCTATTCCTGGCACAAATTTTCTCCCTAGTAAGAGTCGAACAATTCAGTTAAAGAGCCTCTTTATTTTTCATTTATCAGTTTGTTTGCAAAAATGTCCGAATTTTTGATAAACCATATTGCATATGAACATAATGGTGGATTTTGCAGATGATTTGCACAGGAAAACATTTAAAATTGCTTTGAATGTGCTTAATCCCGGACGGTGAATTCAAACCGAGTAATTCCCCCGAGGCATACATGTATTTTTGGTTGCAGGTCACAGGAACCGGATGCCAAGTCATGAATCCTCATCCCCAAGCGGTTGACAAAGTCTCTCCTCAACAAAGCATGTTCCCCAGCAGAGTTGACAGTATCCAGACTATATATCCCCAGCGGAGTTGACAGTGTCAGACTGTATCTTCCTAGCAACGGCGGAGTGGTTGCATAACCAATAGATGAGAGGGTGGTGTTCCCAGTGTTCATCTCATTCCCCAGCAGATTATTTTTAACAGATTTGTTAATCCCCAGCTTGGGGGCGATTAGCAAGTTCATATCCCCAGTAAAGGTCGTTTCCTACGACATTTCCCCAGGAAGTGTTTTCCCCACAGACTCTCCTCACAGAGCCTCGCCGAACAAAGTTTCCATAGTTGATACTCCCCCCGCAAGGTCAACTTTTCAAGCAGCCAATTTATTTTTGGTGGCTCATTGGTCCCGGCAGACGGATCATTCCCCACAGAGCATTCAAGGATTGATACAACGATCTGTTCCCTACCGGAGTTTGCTTCCCCAAGCAGATTTCTTTTTACTCCATGCATAACATTTGCATTTGCATGCATATCATATCAAGCATACACATAAGCTGATAAACAGGTTCTTCCAAGCAGACTGAAGAATTACTTTACAACCAAGGTCATGAGATCCAGCCAGAGGATCAAGCGTGAGTGATCCAGCCTGAGGGTCGTTTTGAAGATTCAGCCTGAGAATCGTTTTCCAGTGATCCAGCCTGAGGGTCATTTCGAAGATTCATCCTGAGAATCGTGTTCCAGTGATCCAGCCTGAGGGTCATTTCGAAGATTCAGCCTGAGAATCGTGTTCCAGTGATCCAGCTTGAGGGTCATTTTGAAGATTCAGCCTGAGAATCGTGTTCCAGTGATCCAGCCTGAGGGTCATTTCGAAGATTCAGCCTGAGAATCGTGTTCCAGTAAGCCAGCCTAAGGCTCAATTTGAAGATTCCCCAGTGAAGTCGCCTACAAGCTTTATTTCCTCATCAAGCCCAAGTCTAAATAAGGAGTCGTTACAACATGTTCTAGCCCGAAGAATATGTACGAAGCCCAAAAGTGGAATATTCTCAAGCTGCATATCTAATATGAAGGTTGGGTGTAGATGTCAAAAGAGGGTCAACCAGCGCATGCCTCAGATGCGGGATCCTAATGATGGGAATTTATCATCAAAACAATCCAGATCTAGCCAGAAGATCGAAGTAGATTCAGCCAAAGAATCGAAACAAAGAAGATCTAGCCAGAAGATCGAAAATCGCAACAATTCAGATCTAGCCAGAAGATTGAAGTAGATTCAGCCAGAGAATCAAAGGAAGGACATCTAGCCAGAAGATCAAAGAAGATTTAGCCAGAAGATCAAAATCGTATCCAGCCCGAGGATCAAAATTAATATCCAACCAGAGGACTAAATTGAGTATAGGTTCAGCCAGAGGATCGAAACTCCAGATTAAGCCAGAAGACTGATTCAGATCCAGCCAGAGGATCGGAAGAAAAATAAACAGCGCGGTGTATTTCCGCGTTTTTGTGGTGTTCTCGGAGCGCAAATTTTCGGTCTGTCTTTGGTATTCAATCACAGCTCACCCCGTTTGTCTGATAAGCTGTTCGCTTTCATCCTACTCGGGTTAGCTGATGATTGAATAGGGGCAGCTGTAACACCCCAAAATTTGCCCTCCCCATTCATGCATTCATTTAGCATTTCATATTGCATTTCATCATGTCAATCAGAATTAGATCAAAAAATAAAAAATAAAATAAAATAAAATAAAATAAATAAATAAATAAAATAAAAAATAAAAATAATAATAAATAAATAAATAAAATATAATAGAAAAAACTTGGACTTGGACCTCTCTCATTTAAGCCCACAAAGCCATGAAAATCAGGTTATAAAAGAGGGAGATCAGACAGAAAAAGGGAGAGAAGCAAAATACTCTGAGGTTTCCTTGAAACAAAACCCTTGACAAAACCTAGAGAGAAACCTGACAGAGAACTCAGAGCAACCCCCAGGCAACTCTGAAAAATTCAACCTGACTCACACACTTTCATCTCACGCAAACCCTAACATTGCCTTGCAAACCCAGCCGTGCCATTTGATTTCAACCGGTCTCTTCCATCAGGTTTGCCTCATTCCCATGATTTTATGCTCTTAATTTGGATCATCTCAATGTATGAGGTATGATGGATGAATTTCATTATGTTTTTGCCCACGGGTTTAATTATGCATGAATGGGTGAAACCTATGCCTTGAATGTTTAATCACATGATTTCTGAAATGTATGCCACAGGGTTTGAGGTTTCTGAAACCATACTGTTATCCATGAAAAAAATGCTTATCGTGTTTCACTAACCCTTTTGTTGAGTTTTTGTGAGGGTTCACAGACTCTTGCAGAGATGGTTTGCGTGGTTTTCCCACTTTATTTGTGGGATACCCCCTGGAGGTTCATTCCGATTACCTGTACTGACTCACCTTTCTTTGATGGCATTAGCTTGGGAGATCCCTGGGTTTCTTACTCCTTTAATTGATGTTACTTCGGATCTTCATCCGTGTGGTACTTTTACCTCTTTTCCGCATTTTATCGCTTTCTTAGCTGGAAGACCTCGATAGGAGGCATTTATTTTCTTTTGTTTATTTACTTCTGAGCCCCTTGTTGGCACATTTACTTTATACATGTTTGTTTTGTATGTGTTTGTATCCCTGCAGGTAGCGCGGTTCCTTCGTCAAGGACTGCCTTTTTGCCCTTGAGCATCCCTAACCCTAAAACCCAAAGAAACACGTTAACTCCTTCTACTACAGGCGAGTAAGTCTCCAAAGGTCGAGCATCCGGTAGATTGCATAGTGACGTCGTTCGTCCAAAACCCAATCCATAACCCCATAGTTGGCTGAACTACGTTTTGCTCTGATTCTCAGGCCAGATGAGATACGTAGGCATAAGACGCGATGTCTTAGCGAGCACACATCCCCCCAACCCATAGGTCAGCCGAGCTACGAAGACTCTGATTCTCATATTCAGATGAGATACGTATGTAGTGGATGCGACATCCGTGCGAGTCATTTTCATTTAACCCTTCTTTTTTTGGTAAACAACACAAGATAAACTCATACCCTTTAGACAAGAACTACAAAAGTGGATCCCGTATAGTACTACGGATGCGTAGGGGTGCTAATACCTTCCCTTCGCATAACATACCATAGTCACAAGTCCCATTGACATACTTGAGAATCCTTTTGACTTGATTTAAGTGGCTCACTTTGGGTTCTGCTTGGTATCTAGCACACACTCCAACTGCATAGGAAATATCAGGTCTACTGGCAGTTAGATATAGTAGACTACCTATCATGCTTCTATACAAGCATTGATCAACACTGGGACCTCCATCATCTTTGGTTAACTTTAGATGAGTAGGAGCAGGAGTTCTCTTGTGCCTAGCACTATCCATACCAAACTTCTTAACTATGTTTTTGGCATACTTGCTTTGGGAGAGAAACATAGAGTCCTCCATTTGGTTGACTTGCATTCCAAGAAAATAAGTCAGTTCCCCAACCAGACTCATTTCAAACTCAGATTGCATTTGGTGAACAAAATGTTTTACCATTTGTTCTGACATTCCACCAAATACTATATCATCCACATAGATTTGAGCAATCATGATTTTGCCGTCTTCATCCTTCACAAACAAGGTTTTATCTATCCCACCTTTTCTGTATCCATTTGAGGTCAAAAATTCAGTCAACCTTTCATACCACGCTCTAGGTGCTTGCTTCAACCCATACAAGGCTTTCCTCAACTTGTACACATGCTTAGGTTGGTTAGGATCACAGAACCCTTTAGGTTGTTCCACATAGACTTCTTCATTCAAGTAGCCGTTCAAGAATGCACTCTTCACATCCATTTGGAACAGTTTAAACTTCAGAATGCATGCTACACCTAACAGCAATCTGATGGACTCAAGCCTAGCAACGGGTGCAAACGTCTCATCAAAATCAACCCCTTCAACTTGAGTATATCCTTGAGCTACTAGTCTTGCTTTATTCCTAGTAATTACTCCTTTCTCATCAGACTTTTTTTTGTAGATCCACTTGGTACCAATGATGTTGGTCCCTTCAGGTCTTGGAACTAGCTCCCATATGTAATACCCCAAAATTTACCCTTCATTTTTCCTGAAAAAAAAAAAAAAAAAAAAAAAACGAAAAAAAAAAAAACGAAAAAAAAAAATAATTTAATTAATTAATTAATTAATTAAATAAATAAATAAATAAAATAAATAAATAAAATATAACAAATTATTTTGGACTTGGGTCTCCCTCAGAATGTTGAGCCCATTACCCACGAAAATCAGTCTATAAATACTGAAGTTTCAGTAGAGGAAAACACACTTGGAGTTACACTGGGAGATTCACTGGAGAAAGAAGGAAGAGAAGCAAAACCCTGAGGAAAAGATAGTGAGAGAAAAGCCAACAGAGTTCAGAGCAACCTCCAAACCCTGAAAGGAACTCAACTTGTAAACCTCACGGGCGCAACTCAATCAAGCTCTCCAATCAGGTTTGCCCTATATCCATCATCTTTATGCCTTTTATTTGAATGCTCTAAATGTATGAGTTATTATGGGTGAATTTGATACCTTTTTGTGAGCCTTTTGTGAATTTTGATGGAATTATTCATGTGGTTACATTTTGATTTAGGGGCAACTCTGGGTTACCCTATTTTGTTTATTCTAACCTGTCTTGTGTTTCCATGGCATTGTTTTCTCTTGATTTCATCCTACTACTCTAACCCTTTGTCGAGTTTTGTGAGGGCTCACATGGCTTTCGCAGAGACACTCGCGTGGTTTCCCACTTTATTTGTGGGATACCCCCTGGAGTTTTATTCTGATTATTCGTGTTGACTGATTTCCTTTGACGGTCCAGCTGGAGACATTTCAGGGTTTCTTGCCCCTTTAACTGCTATAGCTTCGGATCTTTATCCGTGTGGTAATTTTTTCCC